>NC_022017.1:4049657-4069340 GCF_000317375.1 Microtus ochrogaster
GATAGGGATTCTGAGATGGAAGGAAACAAATGGGGCAGCCTTCGGCTTCTCATCTGCACACAGCATCTCCTTCCAATTTTGTGAAAGGCAAAGTAGTTTTGAGTCTCTGATTCAGGACCAGACCTTAGCTGGCAGAACTTAAGTCCTCAGTTTCCTCAAATAAAGTATCTTCTTGTTGGCATTCAAAGAGATTGTTTGAAATTTCCACTTTCCTGGAAACCATCAGTGCTACCCAAAACAGTGAAACCTACAGAACTTTGTGCTAGGGCATGGTGTTGAGTCCTGTAGTTGAACCCTAGAACTCATTTTCCTTGGCTTTATTTAGTAACAAAGAACTATAGTAAGTCTGGCCAAATCTTCCTTTCCAGATTGCAGTCCCATGGTGAGTCAGTCATTCACAAACCTGAGAAGAATCTTATCAACTGCTGGGTCTAGATATGGATTCCTTTTGCAGGAGAGGGACGGACAGGTCTCATTCCAGGCTGGCCTAGACCTGAACTTGCTTGGCTTAACAAGGATGACCTTGGACTCTTGGCACTGCTTCCACCTCCCAAGTTCTGGAATCATTGGTGTGCATCGCCACACCGTGGGTCTGGAGATTTCAATAAGCTGATACCATAAGACGTGTTTGTATTGTTTGCTCCGTGATTCTTAGGAGTTCCGATTTTGGACAGATAAAGAGGGAGATAAAAAGGCAGAAAGCATCTCCTTGATATTTTTTTCTTTAAAACTGTGTAGCCCAGGCTGGCCTGGAACTCACCATGTAGACCAGGTTGGCCTCAAATTCACAGCAATCCTCCTGCCTCTGCCTTCCCAGTGCCGCCACCACCAGCACATCTCCTTTTAGATAGCCCTGGCTGTAAGTCAGTTATCTTGGTCACCGCCAGAACTACACTGGTAACCCTGAGGGAGAAGCTGGTGGTGAGAGCTGGTCAGTGTGACCCTTCACCGCAGCACTAAGGCACCTCTGTTTAGTTTCCCTAGAGTGTATTGCATTGACGTAGCGAGATCTCCACTCATTTACCATGCCTGTCATTGCAGAAGGCTTGGGCACAGCCTTTTATTGTCCCAGTGAACCAGCTAAGTTCTGCAAGTCCCTGAGGCACAAACTCTCTTCTCCTCTGAGACAGCAGCGTTCAGAGAGGTAGCACTGGGCTTGCTAACTGGAAGGAGCCTTTGATGGGATTTTTGTCTTTTGATTTAGAAGAGGAAACAGAGCCCAGGGGAGAAAATAGATGACCCTGAGCTGCTGGAGCTGATGTGCAGGCCTTCTGCTCACCACTGCCCAGTGCTGTTGGCTTGTGCTGCATGTTACGCTTAGACCTGGTCACTGCTCAGATCCCAGCTGCCTGTATGTGCCAGCTGATGTCACCTACGGCTACAACTATTGGTCTAATCTCACCACAACCTAATATGTCCCTCAGGTGGATCGGATGTCCTTTCCTTGTGGCTGCTCCAGGGATGGCTGCGGAAACATGGCGGGGCGAATTGAGTTTAATCCAATCCGAGTGCGGACTCACTACCTCCACACCATCATGAAGCTGGAGCTCGAGAGCAAGCGACAGGGGAGTCGCCCAGCAGCCCCTGAGGATGAGCTCCTGCCCACTACTGGCTGCAGCCTGCCAGGAGCCCAGAGTTCTGAGACGCAGGACTTCCAGGAGTTCATCGCCGAGAACGAGACTGCAGTGATGCACCTGCAGAGCGCGGAGGAGCTGGAGCGGCTCAAGGCAGAGGAGGACTCGAGAGGCTCCAGTGCCAGCCTGGACTCCAGCATGGAGAGCCTGGGGGTGTGCATCCTGGAAGAGCCCCTGGCTGTTCCCCAAGAGCTGTGTCCAGGCCTGGCCACCCCCATTCTCATCCAGGCTCAGCTGCCCCCAGGTTCCTCCGTCCTGTGTTTTACCGAGAACTCAGAGCACCCCGCTGCCCCCCCGGTGAGCAGCCCATCCTACTTGAACAGTGGGCCTCTGGTCTACTACCAGGTGGAGCAGAGGCCAGTCTTGGGAGTGAAGGGAGAGTCTGGGTCGGAAGATGGCACAGCCTCCTTCCCTAAGGAGAAAGATCTGAGCGTGTTCTCCCTCCCCGTTACCTCGCTGGTGGCTCGCAACTCCTCAGACTCAGCTGCCCCCTGTAAACCAGAGGTGGGGAAAACACCCGCTCTCGACCAACTGCTGCCCGATGACTGTAACCCTAAGCAGCCTGAGAACGAAGGCTTCCACCCACCTTGGTCTCCCTCAAGCCTACCCTTCGGAACTGACAATGGAGAAGGCTGTGGAGTGCAGAACTCCCAGCAGAGCGAGGATCGGACCCCTGAAGACTCTGCCCTAGAGCTCCCCCTGGCAGTGTGACCTGAGGTAGACACTGCCCGTTCTCTATTTATTATCTAACGCCATTTCAAAACAGGACTGCTGCTCCGAGGTTATTTTATTGAAACTCTTAGGAAAATGGGTAGGAAAGGGTAATTGTTAGTACATGTGTTTTTAAGAAGGGAAAGAGACCAGGCCCAGCTCAGTTTCCAGTACTGAGCTCACTGGGCCACCAGAACAAAGATGTCGCTCACACAGTGAGCTGGGTAGCTCAAGTAGCTCTTCTTTATGCACAGGGCCAGAACTAAGGATGTGAGCAGCTCCCTGCAGGGCACGCGCTCGCTCCTCAGACAGCCATCTCGGTGTATCAGTCACACTGCTGGAAAGGCCACTCAGCAGTCTAGAACAGAGGCTGCAGAAGTCTCCACTTCTCTACAAAGCCCCCAGTTCTAAACATTGATTCTGCCTTTCTCCCACCTCCTATCTGGGAAATAAGTTCATTTTCAGCGTGTTTGGTATTCCCTGACCTGCTCTGCGGACAGGATTCCTCATCTGTAACTTGAATTATTTCTTTCTATGTTCTTAGACACTAGAGTTAAACTTTTCTGCCTTTTCCTCTATCCTTTTTCCTTAAAAGAAGAAATGCAGGTTGGACGTGGTACAGAGCACAAGGCTTGCACACCATTAGGCGGGGTCCAGTGTGGAACAGTCTGGACGATGACTGCTGTCTTCTCACAGTGCGCCCACACACTCCTGGGAGAGCTTGGCTCTACATGGAATATAAAGGATGTACAGTCATCAGCTAGTTAGGATCCTCTCTCTGTACCAACCCTCACGGTCCTTGGTTGCCTAGGGTTAGAAAGCCCTTTGGATATCACAGTTCAAACCTGAGAATTGTGGGTGTTTATTGGACCCTTCTGCCTTGGAGATTTATGAAAACAAACTGATTCTTAGTAATATAACATAGGACTCCCAGACCCCAAAGGATTCAAGGTCTGATTATAATCTTTGAGATGTACAGACTGGGACTCAGACTCAGCACTTACCTCAGTCAGCAGGCCTTGCTCCTCTCGCCCTAATTAAAGTTCCCAGATCCCCATTCAGCTCTGCCTTTCGCTGGCGATGTTACCTCTGCCCCCTGGTTCAGTGGAGGTGGAGTGAGACAGTTTCCTCTCATTCTCCACCAGCCAGGAAGGAAAAATGAAACTTGCTTTGATTTTCTGAGACAGGTTCTTGCTAAATAGCCCTGGCTGGTCTGGAACTTACTGTGTGGGCCAGGCTGGCCTCCAGCCTGTGGCTGTCCTCCTGACACGCATCCTGAGCGCTGGGATTGCCGGTGTGCACCGCTTTGCTCGACTCTATTTATTTTTGGTGGGATACTAAGGCCCTGGGGTTGCAGAGTGAGCTTGACTGTGTGGCAGCAGAGCACCTAGTTCTCTCTACAGCCTCACAGGAGTTGCCTGAGTACCAGAGGCCAAGATGCTCTCACCCTCAGCTAGACTTCTTAAACCCAAGACCGAAGCTAAACTGAGACTGGCTGGTGGAGAGAAGAATCTTTTTGAAGGTTTGTTGGTAAGGAGGGAACTCAGCACCCTTCCTCCTTAAGACTCCAATGTTCTCATCCCTTGGCCTTGGATTTTCATTAGGAGACATACCTACCACTCACTGTCATCAAGACGAGCCAACCCCCAAGATATTTGATATAATTCTAATTTCTTATTCTAAATGCATCTCATCATTAATTTCATGTTCTGATTCAAACTGATCCCCAATCTGAGTGCTAAATGTTTAGCACTGGTGAATGTCAAGCAAAGGACCTTTCTACAGCTTGGTCTGTCTCATTTCTGGTGCTACCTGCGCTGGGCAGAAATGATAGTTCCTGCTAGGAAGGCTAGGCCTCTGACGGAAGCAGAACCAGTCCCCCTCAGTCTAGGCCTGCGGCTCCTTGCCGCAGCTCTTGTTCTACTGTCTCCTTGCATACTGTGCACAGATCGTATTTTCAATGTGAATCCAAAGCTTGTCTGGCTCTCTGAAAACAGTTTCTCCCCCTCTAGGTTCTTTACATGGTAATGATGCTGTATTTAAAGAGAATATTTAAATGTAATATTAAAGAAATATTCAAAAGAATGGTTTTCTTTGCAAGCCACAGTTATTTTGTTAAGAACGGGTGCTTCTCTTGCTGCAAGTATAAAACTGTTACTTAGGGACAAGTATCAGTGATAGGAATATTCTGTGATAGAAATGCAGATAACTGTCTCTTGCTGCAGGTACAAAACCATTAGTTAGGAACTATTAGATAGGAACAGTCTGTGATGGAACTGTAGATAATTGTCTCTTGAGCATTGAGAACCTGTCCTGCCCAGGATTCCCTTATAAACCACTTCCGCTTAAACAGACTTGGCCTGTTATACCCTGCTGTCTGCAGTTGTCTTTTTCTCTTATTTTCTTTTTAAAAAATTTGCTTTCATTTTATGTGCATTGGTGTTTTGCCTATAGGTAAGTCTGTGTGAGAATGTTAGGTCTTGGGGGCTACATACAGTTGTTAGCTGCTAAATGGGTGCTGGGACTTGAACCCCCGTCCTTTGGGAAAGCATTCAGTGCCCTTAACCACTGAGCCATTTTTCTAGCCCGTTTCTCTATTCTGATGTCTGTATTCCGTTCCTGTATGTCTGGTAGATAACACTGAACAGAACCCTCCAGATTTCTTTTCATCACATCAGAAAACTCTGTTCTAGCCACTTAAATACCCACAAGTTAGGTCACATCCGCCTCATGAAAAACGAGTAGAGTGTGCGTAAGTAATTCCCCAAAACTGGTTTCAGGCAGTCTTTACTTGGGCTTAAAAACAATGCTTCATGCATTTACAGTAAGTTACAGATGTACACACGACAGCCAAACCCAGCTCACTATCTTGATGCAGATCTCCTGGTCTCCCAGGACTAGGCAGTAGTAAGTATCTTACGACCCATGACCTAAAGAAGGCAGCCACTGCTGGCTACAGATGGTTTAGTGCAACACAGTGGAGGTAGCAAACACATAAGGTCCTCAGGGACTGCGACAGCCTGAAAATTAAGACACCGGAGGGAGGGGCCAAGCGGCCACCCTTTAGCTTTTCACCTCCTTTAGAATGTTCCCTTAAAAGCAAACAAAAAATAAAAATAACAAAACAAAGAAAAGCATGTGTTGAGAGAATAGGAACAGGAAGAAGGTGAACAGTCCGTGCCAGTGAAGGGGAAAGTGTCTCTACTTTTGGTCACATCAAAAAGTGGCTCACGCCTGTAATCCTCGTACCCAGGAGGCTGTGGCAGAATTTTCAGGATTGCCAGGAACTGAAAGCCAACCTGGGCTATATAGTGAACTCCAGGCCAGCCTGGGCTATTCAGTGAGACTCTGTCTCAAAAAGGCCAAAAAAGAAAAGGGGCGAGGAAAAGACTGGCAGGGTGTCAAGGTGCGGACCCAGGTGTTAGTGCTCCAGTCTAGGTGGCACCCAGAAAGCCTGGGTGGAGAGCGCTTGCCTGGCACAACAAAGCCCTTGGTCGGTTCCTAAGGCCTCACAGGCTTTGTGTGGTACTTCATCCTGTATCCCAGCCCTGGGAGGTGGGAGCGGGAAGACCAGGAGCTCACGGTCATCAGTTGCATGAGACTGTCACAAAAACCCCTCACGGCTATAAAGAGTGTGGCAGTGAGGCCAGTGTGCTAGAGACCTGAGTCCCAGCACCCAGAAGCCTGAGGTGGGAGGATCCCTTGAGCACAGAAATTTGAAGCCAGCCTGGGCAACATAGACATGTCAGAAAAAATAAAAGTGTAAGAAGAAACCATGGCAGTCATGGATTTTGGGTCAGATGGTTCCCATCTGGGCAAAAACTGTTAACAGGACCTAAACATCACATCACAATAAACGTCCAGTACCAGAGGTGCTTGCCAGCTCCTGGTTAGCATGGCGGGATGGCAGCACACGCGGTTTAGTTCAAGCTGTGAGGGAATGTCGTGCCTCCCAGATGGGTAGCGTGCTTCAAAGCCCATGGAACCTGCTCCTCTGCCTCCCACACTAAGTGCAGACTGCTGCCAAGTGCGGCCTGGTCCCACACTACAATACTATGTGACTGCAGGACAGTGTCATTCTCTCCATGGTTCACTCAGCGCCTGGTCTCAAGGTAGTTGGTGGAAAGCAGGACCACGTTGTGCAGCAAGAGGGACAGCTCAGCTTCTGCAAACACCATCAGGGTTAGTGCTTGGCTAGGACTCAGTTTCCCTTCTAACGGCCCTGGAGTTCAGAGCTCGGCGTGAGGTAGAAGCCAGGGATGGGGAGTGCAGCAGCATGAGGCTGACCTGCGGACCCTGGCTTCACTCCAACCTCACACGCATGCCCCTCTGCTTCCATTATTTATTCACCCCACAGTGTCCTGATTCTCACATGATGGCAGTCACCTCATGGGAGAAGTTGGTGCTTCAAGACTGCTTCTCACCCAGGACACGTGTGTCCCTCTCCCCTCATTACCCCAAGCTCAGGACCATCTGCTAGTGTCTGGAGATATCTTTTGTTTGGCACACTAGAGATCCAGGGCTGACTGGCATGGAATGGGTATAGGCAAGTATGCTTGTTACATACTCTCCTGTGCATGAGACAGCCCCTAACAGAATGCCAGCAGCGCCCAGGCTAGGAAGCTCTGCCTCAGCAGCAGGCAGTCCTTTGGTCTTAACACGGTCTGTGCTCTTGTAGGCACTCAAGTTTGTGCCCTTTCAATTACAAAATAAATACATGTTAGATAAAAGCTTCATGATACTCAGCAAGTAATCCCAGATAAAGTACAAAAATGAGCTGGGTATGGTGGTGCATACCTATCCCAGCATTCAGGAGGAAAGGCAGGAGAGCTGCAAGTTCAAAGCCAATCTGGTACATAGTGAGTTCCAAACCAACCAGAGCACACAGTGAGGCCCTGGGTTTTGGTCCATTTGGTTTTTATTGTTTGTTTTCTAAAGTTCTGATTTCAGTTAGCACAGCCATAAAGGTTTGCCTTACCTTTTAGGCTGCAGGAAATCTGCAACCATTCTCCCAGCCAAGCCCGACACCTGTCATCAGCAATGTGGGTAGAATTCAAGCCACGAAGATAGCAAGCCTGTACCACTCGGAAGAGAAACATCCTTAATAATCACAGTATGCTACAGAAACAGACATCAACAGTGACTGGATCTTTTGAACAAGTTGCAGTCTCATCCCCATAAGAAACAGCTGGGCAGTGGTGGTGCACGCCTTTAATCCCAGTGCTTGGGAGGCAGAGACAGGTGGATCTCTGTGAGTTCGAGGCCAGTCTGGTCTACAAGAACTAGTTCCAGGACAGGCTCCAAAGCTACAGAGAAACCCTATCTCTGAGGGGGAAAAAACAAAAGAAAAAAAAAAAAAAAACCTTCACCATGCAATGAAAACTAGAAACGATAACCAAACAGGTCTATTGCTCCACGTCCTGCCAAGGCCCATGTGCTGGGTTAAAAACACATCCCTGGTAGAGTGCTCCTGCAGCTCGCACAGGCCTGCATGACACGTCACAGGGAAAGCCTCGTCCAGGCAACCATGGGGGAGGCTTAGTCCTCCACTCTATGCTCCTGGGAGGCAGGAGGAGAAACTAGGAGCTGAAGCCTAGCGAGCAGTCTGTGTTCATGAGCACATGTCCTTGCAGGGCACCGTGTGATGCCAGCCTTCCTCTTCCTGTCTCTTGCTGCCCAGCTGCCAGGACATGAACAACCATGCTTCATCTCATACCCTGAGATGCACCAAAACCAACAGGGCCAACTGATCAGGACCAAAACCTCCAAAACTGTGAGCCAAAACCACCAAAAATTAAAACAAAAACACTACCTTCCTTCTTTTTAAGTTGACAGACTCAGGTATTCACTACAAGAATGGAAAGCTAACTGGTACATCTACATGACCTAAAATAGCAAGCTCAAGATATACTGTTCTTGAACTGTTTTAAACAGGTTGTGCTGGGGCCTCCCAAGTGCTGGCTCACAGGCATATACATCATACCCTGCCCATGGGCCTGGCTTTCTTTTTTCTCTTCCTACTAGTTATGTACATCGGGGGAAAATTCATAAACATAAAATAAATTAGCTTGGAGCCAGGTACAGAGGCTCTGACTATAACCCCAACACTTGGGAGACTGAGACAGGAGGACTGCTCTAAGTTTGAAGCCAGCCTGTGCTGTTTGAGGACAGCTAGGGCTATATTGTAAGATCCTATATCAAAAACTACAACAACCCAGAAACAGCTTGAATTTTGGTACAAGCAAGATAGCCCTGTAAGCTTCCAGTTCACTCTGGGACACTGCTTGACGCTGCAATCAACCTCTTACCGATTTCACCTCCTGAGCAGTCAGCTGGCCAATCCCCAGCTTTGCCAGAGCCCTGTCCAGCTGGTGAATCACTGTGGTATGACTCTTTAGGCGCCATCTCAACAAGGGCGGAGGCAGGTAAGGCGTAAGGAGCAGGGCCCGGCTCAAGGCTTTCTGTGACACAGCAGAGGAGGAAGAATTGAGATAGTTTTACTTACAGCCTACAACACAGTGATTCTGTCGACATACAAGACCTCTAAGTGCTCACCATTTGCAGAGCCTGGAGTTGATTCAAGCCCAGGGGATAAGTTGAGAAGCATTCTCTGAGAGCCAGGATGTCATGGGCTGTTGGGTGGGTACCGTTCTGCACCTTGTAAGTAAGAAGTGGGTAGGTTTTAGAGACCCTGGTCAGCTGTTCCTAGCAGATCCTGTGCAACGCTACCAGCTGGAGAAATGCTTGGCTGAAGCAGTACCTTGGTGCACACGTCTGTCAGATGCCAGCGAAGCCTCTCATCAGAAACCAGTGCGCTGGCCCTTTCTAGATAAGCAATGATTTCTGAGTGGGACTGCTTCCGGAGACTGTGATATATGTCTAAGAAATCAATTTGTTGTTTGGGGGTCCAGAAATGCTTGACAAGCAGTTGCCTAGGAAACAGATACCTACAAGGAGAAAGCATCACAAAGTAACTTCCTGAAAGTGGGCTCATCAGGCATCTGGCAGAGACATGCTCCTCCACCCCACATTCTTTCTCCTGTAATTTCAGCCTGATTGCAAGTGCAATTACTGAAGTGTGGCTGGAAAGAAACCCTGGTGGGCAGCACTCAGACAGAATGCACGTGGAGAACTTATGTGGGACAGCGTCATCGAGCTGCATGCTGTGTGTAATGCTGACAACCTACCCAGGACAGTCATGAGGACACAGCACCAAGAAGGCCATGGATGTGCTCTTTAGTTCAGTTACTCAATGTAAGGTAGTTTTTTAAAACATGGCTACAAATTCTCTGGTACTTCTTTTATGGGTAGGTAAGATTTATTTACCTTTTTCCCACTCTGTATGATTAATTCACACAACACAGCTGAAAGGAGTCTGCGACCTCTAAGACAAAGCTATCGAAAGGATAGGCTAGTGGACACTTTGGTCCTGGGAGGCAGAGGCAGACAGACCTTTGTGAGTTTTAAGACAGCCAGGACTACATGGTGAGACCTTGAGTTTTGTCAGTACAAAGTCACGTGCTCGTTGGCCTACTCATCCCTGGAGCTCTGGTTGTGCTGTAAGACGCTCCACCATCCAGCTGCCAGCCTGAAGAGGCTGTCCATCTCCCAATGTTGGCATCAAGACAGAGTGACCGCAGGCCCTCGTCTGGTTCACTCGAGCTAAACACCACTGCAGAGCCTGTTAGCATCACCTAGTAAGAAAGCCGCTCACCCTCCTGAGACTGTCCAAATACTTTTCTTTGATTTTGCTTGTTTGTCTGTTTGAGACATGGTTTCTCTGTGTAACAGCCCTGGCTGTCCTAGAATTTACTATGGAGACCAAGCTGGCCTTGAACTTACAGGGATCCTCCTGCCTCTGCCTCCCAAGTGCTAGGATTAAAGGCGTGCACCACTACCTCCTGGCCAAATATTTTCTTTTAAAGTATTGTTTTATTTATTTTACTTTTGTGTGCATGTGAATGCAGATATTAAGGGTCTAGAAGGGGGTGTCAGACCCCCTGGAGCTGGGGTGACAGGCAGCTGTAGGCCACCCAGGTTGAGTGCTGGAAAGGAAATGAGGTCCTCTGTAGGAGCAGTGCTTGCTCTTAACTGCGTAGCTTCTCTCCGCTCCTCTTCCCTTATTCTTGACCCCAAAATCACGAAAAGAATGGTGGCTTTCATCTAGTATGTTCTGAAGCTGTCATGATACCACCATTGACAGCTGAAGTAATGCACAGGGTCATAGCTTAGAAGTGACATCTTTGGCTGTAAGATAATAAAGCCATGATATCAGATTATAAAAATTATTATTTTGCTGAAAAAAAATTCAAAGTGTTGTTCCTGGGGACAGGGAAGGCACAAAGGTTACTTCACATACCAGGGCTGCTGAACCACCTACACCTG
The DNA here is from genome assembly GCF_000317375.1 of Microtus ochrogaster. Lineage (NCBI taxonomy): Eukaryota > Metazoa > Chordata > Mammalia > Rodentia > Cricetidae > Microtus > Microtus ochrogaster. The sequence goes on from NC_022017.1 coordinate 4,060,388, forward strand.
AACTGCGCTGTGTCGGGATCTGACAGTACTCAGCAGCACACGGAGAACCCAGGCTCAGTTCCCAGCACCCACATGATGGCTACAGCCGTATGGAGGCCCTATGTCATGTATATACATCCTCATAAAATAAATCGGAAAAAAAGAAAAAAACTTTGAGATACTAAAAAGACTGAAGTAGGAAGTCTGATGACCTTTCAACTTCTGAGATGAAAAGTTTTTAAAACAATTTTCTTGAAGAGATAGCTCAGGGTTTAAGAGCACTATCTGTTCCTTAGAGAACCTGGGTTCAATTCCCATCATCTAGATGACAGCTCACAAGCATCTCTAACTCAGGTCCAGGGGATCTGATGGCCTCTTGTGTCCCACAGGATCCTGTAGGCATGTGGAGCACAGGAGCTCACACACCCACACAGACATAAAAGGTGAAAACAAGTAATTTAAAAATAAACAAATAGTTTAGTGGCCTTTTTTCCATTTTGTTTGTTTGAGAAAAGGTTTTATGTAGCCCAAGCTAGCCTTGAACTTCTGATCCTCCTGCCTCCGTCTCCCAAGTGCTTAAATCATGTGCCACTACCTCAGGCAAAATGATTTTTAATTGTTAAAAAGTCTATAGTTTCGGGACCTGGTGTTAGTACATACTCACATTAGCAGGAAGACCAAGTAGTTGGCAAAGGGTGGGATGGAAATGACACCTACGAAAAGACACTTGGTGACATCGCGACGGAACTAAACAGAAACAGACAGAGACGGCTTTAACCCAGGTAAGCTCTCGGTAACGTGGTCAGCCCTCCATCCCACTTGCTGTGCAGTGAACCTGAACTGCAGCCTCGGAAGGACCGTGTTCACTTCTGTCTTCTAAATGGGAAGTTCCTGACGGTAGACCTCTGATGTTAATTTCTCTATCCCAAACCCCCCAGTGAGCTCTCTGACCTCAGAATGTCTCCTGACTCTTAGCTTAAACTGCCTGTCAGTTCACTGCCAAACACTTTCCTGCTGCCCTGAAGCTCTGTGGAGATCTTTGTGTGTTCAAAACCAAAGTGGATCTTATTACTTGCAAATGGAATCAGAGAATGTGCCCAAAATTCTATATAGCGCTGCTGTGAAGTTCATTCTCAATGAACCTAATTCTGACAAATAACTGAATGCCTCACTGCCTCACGGCCAAGGGAAATGTGTGACCAGTGATGAACAAGAAACAAAAGAAACAAACGTAGGATCTTGGTTAATTACCTCACCATGAACGTCTGGGTATTTGTCCCTGGCCCATACCTGTCTCAAATGCTCCATCTCCCGGTAAGAAAGTTGATGAAACTTTACATTGTGCTTCCACATATTTGCCTTTATTCTTCTAGCCTTTTTGGCATCAGCCCATAACATCTGTATTCCTGCCCCATTAAAGCGGAGGACAGAACGCGATGTTACCCCAGTTTGAATCTCACATGGCGTCCTAGTCTGAGCTCACGCACATTTACACACACGGCCCCGCCCCCGCACTGCCTGCACAAGCTTTAAACTAGGAAGCTTGAAACCCCTCCTAGACGCCCCATCCTTCCCCCAGCAGAATTATGATCTGCTGTGGCAGGGTCCCCTTTGAGCTCATTACTTGTTGTCCCCTTGTTGTAAACCCTAGCTCCTTAACACCAGTGCATCATGATCAATTAACCCTATGTTTCCCAGCCAGATTAACTTGCTGCTGTCGGAGGCACATTTACGAGTTGCATAAATTGCTATGATCCCATTTTGAATCTTCATTCTGTGATAATCCTTACATTTATCTAGTTTTTAAAAATGCTTCCAGAGCTGGAGAGGTGGCTCAGAAGCAAAGAGTACTCACTGGCTGCTCTTGCAGAGGACCCCGGTTCAGTTCCCAGCACCCATCCACAATTCGTATTCCTGGGGATCTAATGTCTTCTGACCTCTAAGAGCACCAGGCATGAACACGGCACACATATATACATGCAGGCGAATGGTCATGCAAATAAAATATTTTAATGCTTCCATACTTATGAACAAAATGTTATCAAGATTGGCTTCAAATAATACTGAGTGTTATTTGTGTGTGTGTATGTGTGTGTGTATGTGTATGACTGATGATCATTAACTCTTTTGTTTTGAGTTTCTTGCTTTTACAGAATCTTGCTAGGTAGCTGAAGCTGGCCTTGAACTCCTAATCCTCCTGCCTTGGATTGCTGGGTTGTGAGATTATAGACATAGAACCATCATGTCTGATAAGCAAGCCATTTTTACCTCCACTTTTTAGATAAAGTAGGTAGTTTTCCAAGTCTATGAAGCTAATAACAATTATAGTAATATTCAGAGTTGACATTCTGTTTTCTTTTAATTAGAGGATAAAAGTATAGGATATAATAATAGTAGTAGTCAGTACATATTGGGCACTTACTGCATAGATACCATATTAATATAAATCAGGCCCTGTTCTAAGCACTTTATGATGTTGATTTAATCTTCACAGTTAGTGTGGTGACTCAAGCTTGAATCCCAGCACTCAGAAAGTGGGGGCAGGGAGATCAGAAGCTCAAGGTCATCCTCAACTACACAGGAAGTTCATGGCCAGCCTTGAACTGTGTAGCCTAAGCTGCATGACGTCCTTCTAAATAAATAAATAACATTCACAACTATATAACCAATAGGTTGGTTCTATTATTGTTTCATAGATGAGAAACCCAATAGACAACCAATTTAAGTCACTAGGGCAGGTGCACAGTCAATAAGTCAGTCACGAATCGGGATTTGAATCAGACATTCTGGTTCCTGAGTGGCCAACTGACATTATAGGTGTCTACCAGACCTCCATTTTAAATCAAAACATTCAGAAATCAAGTATATACAGTGGCATTTCCCTACAAGTCCCCTCAGCTGGCCATCTGATAAGCATGTCAAGCGTTTTCTTACGACGGCAGATAAATCACTGGGGCAGGTCTGCACAGCCACAGGTCCTTGCTCTTGTGACGGACAAGGAAATTACAACTGTTCCTATGGCATCAGAAGTGGTTTATAACATCTTTGTAGATATTTAAGATGACAATTTGTAAGAATTAAACACAGATGAAAGAGAAGACATCCCAGCTCACGTCCGTGCAGCAGAACCCGCCCGTGATCTCACTGCCTGTACTCTAGCTCACCCGGGGACTTCTATCTTAGCGTTTACCTTTCATGAAGACTGTGTATAAGGCATAGAAGCGGGGGAAATGACGACCCAAGAAACGATGGTATGTTCCATTAATCGCTCTTGTCTTGGTCACCACGTAAGAAATCAAATTCTTCACGTCTGCCTTGGGAGAGAGATGAAGCTTTGAAGACCTACAAAGAAGATCAAAGAGACTGTCTGTGATCTTGTAGAAGCCACTTCTACCTGGGGCTTCTATTGTAAAATACAAGTTTCTGAAAAGCAAAGCTCTTTGGTCTGAGAGGGGGCAGATCAAGCAGAAACGTGATGACACGGCTGAGCATGGCGTGTGAGCAAAGCCTGTGGGGCCAGCAGAATACAAGCTAAGGCCATGGAGGGATCGGAGAGAGAAGCTGAATGGTGAGCTCAGGATGCGCGGGAAAGAGCAGACAACACGGAGCAGAGAGGGTCAGGAACCCGCATTCAGTAGGGACCCTGCGTGGAAAAACAAAACCCCCGGGAGCAAGGCGCGAGACCCCGAGAAGTCGAGGTTGAGCCGCTCCAAGGCTTCTACGTCAAGAATGCTCTTCTCTCTCCAGGGCCCTCACCGAGGGGCCCGCCACGCAGAACCAGAGCGACCCAGCTGCAGCCGCCGGGTGACAAAGGGTCCAGGGGCGACGGCAGAGCCCCACAGAGCAGCCCGAGACCAGCACACCCTGGACAGCGCCATGTTCACGCCGAGGGAGGGGTCGTCTCCGGGTCAGAGTGCACGCCGCAGTGCGCGCGCGCCGATCCCCAGTGCTGCGGGGCGCCCCCCGCGCGCGAGCCTGGAAAGGGCAGAAGGACCCGATTGGACGCGGCGCCGCTTCCGCTGGCAGGACCGGAAGCCGGCCGTCCCGAGGAGGGAGCGTTTGTGAGCCCGAGGACGCCTTCTCCTTGAGGGGCCCAGGGCGCCCGTGCTGTCCCTAGGGCCCCGGGGCTCGCGGGCGCTGCCCTTGACCTCTGCGGCGCCTAGGGCGCCTGGCTCGGGCGGGGTCAGGTGGCCACGACGCGGGGTGGCGCGGCGAGCGCCCTCTGGTGGCGGCGGCGAGAAGCGGGACTGTCCTCTCCTGTCCCTGTGCCGCCCGGGTCTGTCACCTGCGGCCCTCTCACTCCCCACCCAGCCCTCGGCTGTGGGCCTCGGGTCCCCTTGTCACATAAGAGGTGCGCAGTGAGTATTTTGGGATAAATGACCACGTGAAATTAGGAAGGATTCTCGGCGTTTAGCTGCCTGCGAGTGTCAACACGGCCCTGCTGTGTCCGTAGGCGTTTTTAGCCCACAGGGACGTGGTGAAAGCAGTGTCTAAAGTCAGTTACGACACTCACATCTCCTTTAGTGTATGTGACCTTGGACACGACCCTTCAGTGTGTTTCCTGTGCAGTGTACCCTATGTTACAAGAACTCCGTGAGGATGGAAGGATGAGATGTTTGCCTAAGTTCCCACTGTAGTGATTCACTTCCAGGTTCCAGGGCCATGCATGTGCAGACAAGTCCCCGGGCAGAAGTGCCTAGAGGCCCCGGGAATCTTAAAGGACCCCCGTAACCCACGTGCAACATGGTTGCATCATCTAGTATGACCCAGCTGTGTGAGCCCTTGCGAACATGCGTGAGCTCCATCTGTGTATGATGTAACCACGCCATCCCCCTTTGCGCATGCGCTATGCAGCCCTTAAAAGCTGGAGGTACCATCTTCAGTTCTCTCTCTGCACACTGACTTTCCCAGGCCTGAACACACCCCTTCTAATAAACTCCTGAGTGGGCTTGTGTTCTGTGTTTCCTTCTTACTCGCATCAGGTAATCTCATTGGTGCTGAAACTCGGAGGCTCTCCTTCCCCGAGCCCCTCTCCTGGGGTCGGGATCCAGACCCCGGTATTTTTTCCATAACAACCACGTGTCCCATCTGCCTGAGCGTGATCTCTATGCACACCACCGTCTTCAATTGGTGAATTCCCCCATTCTGGTCAGCTTAACTGTTTCTCTCTGAACTGGAGGAATTGACCATTGAGCTCCCGCAAATCTTCTGGTGTTCCTAGAAATGGGGGGACAGCCCCCACCCACGGCCTTCATGGCTGTGGTTGAGCCCTTTGCTGACTTTCATCTCTGGATTGCTTCTCTTAGCTGAAATTGTGTTTGGACGACCTGGGGTCAGTCCTCCTGCAACTGGGGGCCCAGGGTCCCTCAGATTTTTCTTTCTCCTTTTTTTCTTTTCTTTTCTTTTGGACCAGTCATCAGTGTTCCCCTCTGGCTTCTGAATTGACCTGACAGGAACCAGTCAGGCTTTAACAACACGCTTGTAGATAGAGTACTCTCCTGCAAGCCCTGTGGTGTTTGCTGCCATTTTACACCCTGCCTATAGAGGGATGACGTCCCCCTATAAGCCTTGTGGTGTTGCCATTTGTTTAAAATTATTTATTATATATACAGTGTTCTGCCCAGAAAAGGGCACCAGATCTTATTACAGATGGTTGTGAGCCACCATGTGGTTGTTGAGAATTGAACTCAGGACCTCTGGAAGAGCAGGCAGTGCTCTTAATCTCTGAGCCATCTCTCCAGCCTGTGGTGTTGCCATTTTCGTGGGTTTTCATGGTTTCAGCTATGGGTAACAAGCCAATGGGTAACAAGCTATGGGTAACAAGGCCACCAATCCAGCCTCCTCCTGGGATGCCTTTTAGAGGCCCTGAAACCCCAGGCCTTAATGCCCTACTTACAGATTCCCACACTTATCTTTGTTCAAAAAATGGTCTCCTTACAATTTAGACAACCATTTAAAGTGGCCACCTAACGGCACCTTTGAGCCTGATATTCTACAGGAGCTTTCTAACTACTGTCAGCGCACAGGCAAATGGAAGGAGTTTCCTTATATCCAAGCCTTTTACTATCTAAGCTCTAAGTCCCAGTCTATAATCTTTCATGATGTCTATATGATCCTATCTAATAACCTGCTTCCTGAAGAGCACAGGCAAGTTTGGGACCAGGTCACAGACTACATGCAGGCGAGGTTCACCAAACACATGCAACACACCCCCTGGGGACAGGGGTGGTCCCCAAGCAAGAACCACGCTGTGATTATAACACCCCAGGTGGAGTTTTAGCTAGGGACGGGTTTTTTTTTAAAATATTAATTTATTTATTATGTATACAATATTCTGTCTGTATGCCTGAAGGCCAGAAGAGGGCGCCAGACCTCTTTACAGATGGTTGTGAGCCACCATGTGGTTGCTGGGAATTGAACTCATGACCTTTGGAAGAGCAGGCAATGCTCTTAACCACTGAGCCATCTCTCCAGCCCAGGGACGGGTTTTTAATTTGCCTTCTGGCAGGTCTCTGTAAGGCTGCCCTCAATAAGCTCTCAGAGGTCATTCAAGATATGAAGGAAGCCAGGCAGTGGTGGTGCACCCCTTTAATCCCAGCACTTGGAAGGCAGAGGCAGGCCAATCTCTGTGAGTTCGAGACCAGCCTGGTCTACAAGAGCTAGTTCCAGGACAGGCTCCAAAGCTACAGAGAAACCCTGTCTCAAAAAAAAACAAAAAACAAACAAAACAACAACAACAAAATAAAATCAAGATACTAAGGAAAATCCTGCATTTTTGGAGCGCCTCACTAAAGCCCTGTTACAATATACTAACTTAGATCCAGAAACCACGGAAGGCAGTTACTCATGACTCATTATTTTCCCCAGTGCTACCCTGACATTAAGGCTAAACTTAGACATTTGGAGAAAGGCTCCTTGACCCCACAGGCAGAGTCTTAGAGTTGGCTTTAAAGGTGGACCATGTGAGGAATGACAAAGCCCGTAATCATCATTGTCACATGCTAACCATGGCCCTCTGACCGGCCAAGATGACAGACCACCTGATCCGTGCTGCTCCCTTGCCCCCTGGGGCTCGAGAACCACCACGCTTGAGTTTCAAATGTGGTAGAGCTGATCACTGGGCCCGAACATGCCCTAATCCTCATCTTGGTCCCCGTGAGACCTTGTCCAAGATGGCATAGGGAAGGACATTGGGCAGTGGATTGTCCTCGTGAACATCATGGCATGGAACATCAAACCCAGAAACTTCCCAAGTTGACCTTCTAGGTCTGGCCATGGCCGAGTGAGGCTGCCCGGGCTCCTTTGACCACAACTGTCATCTGTAACTGGGAGCCATAGGTAAACATCATGATATCAGGATGGTCCATCTCCTTTCATCTCAATACTCAGTACTGAGGGAATTCTGAGGGCCTACCTCTCCTTCTAGTTTCCCTATTGTCAGGGTAGGGGGACAGCCTTATCTACCTCAGCAGACCCCACCACTTAACTGTGTTTTTAGGGGTATTTATCTCATTCATTCATTTTTAGTCATGCCAAGCTGCCCAGTGCCTCTTATGGGAAGAGATGTTTTATCAAAAGTAGGAGCTTCCATTCCATTTGCTCCTTCCGTTCACCTTACCTCAGACTCGCCAACAGCTCCCCTCCTCCTCCTCTAGTCTCCCAACCTCCCAGCTCCAATGTGTCTTTTCCTCTACCACCCTCTCAGGTGGACCCCCAAGTCTGGGACACCCAAATCCCCTCTGTTGCTAAACACCATTCCCCCACTGTCATCCAATTACAAGACCCTACTAAGTACATTATCGAAGCTCAGTACCCCCTCTCTCTCCAGAGCCTATTATCTCTGACCTTCTAAGAAAAAAGCCACTTTGCCCCACCTCCTCTCCCTTTAACACCCCTATACTTGCTTTAAAAAAAAAACTAACGGAACCTATCACCTGGTTCAAGACCTCCAGCTCATTAACTCCACAGTGATCCCTCTTCCTCCTGTGGTGCCTAATCCTTACACACTTTTTTCCACTGTCCCCTAGGAACCTCCCACTTCTCAGTTCTAGATCTCAAGGATGCTTTTTTCTCTATTCCTCTCAGCTCTCAATCTCAAAATACCTTTGCCTTCACCGGGCTGACCAAGCAGCTAGAACAGCAGCATTCCAGAGCCCAAACCTACCTCAGTCACCTCAGGGGGTTCATACAGTACAGCCCACATTCTCACAGACACCCCCTGACACCCAGAAAATTCTGTCTTACCTACATCAGCTCTTTCATCTTAATGGCAAAGCTCTGTTTTATTTTGTCGAGGCTCACTTCCAATCCACCCCTGAGAACTTAGAGTTTTTAAAAGCTATCACTGCCTCTGGTAAAATCTGTCAAAAGTCAGATCTCAAGACCAAATATTGGAGCTTCCCTTTTCCACCCACCAGGCCAGGGGCTCTCATCCAGGAACTGGCTGGCAGCTTGATTTCACTTTTTTTTTTTTTAGGTTACCAACTTTTCTTTAATGATAGAACACTAAAAAACCTACTTGGTTCATAGAAATCTCTACTGATGGAAGATATCCTTCTGTATATGTGCTGCATTTATTGGTTGATGCATAAAGCTGTTTTGGCCAATGCCTTAGTAGAGTAAAGTCAGGCAGGAAATCAAAATAGAGATATAGAGAGAAAGTAGGCAGGGTCAAACAGATGCCATGTAGCTGCTGAAGGAGACACCTCCAGAACCTTTACTGGTACGGTGGTACACAGATTAATAGAAATGGGTTAATTTAAGAGTAAGAGTTAGCTAGGAATATGCATGAGTCATTGTTCAAGCAGTGGTGTAATTAATACAGCTTCTGTGTAATTATTTGGGTCTGAGCGGCCAGGAAACCAAAGTGCAGTCTCTGCTTACACTCTACAACAGTCCAGTTTGGTCAACCAGAGCAGTCACAGTAGTGTGTGTGTGTGTGTGTGTGTGTGTGTGTGTGTGTGTGTGTGTGTGT
>NC_022017.1:4078607-4093648 GCF_000317375.1 Microtus ochrogaster
CCACATGGTGGCTCACAACCATCTGTAATGTGGTCTGGTGCCCTCTTCTGGCCTGTACACATACACACAGACAGAATATTGTATGCATATTAAATAAATAAAGAAAAAAGAAAACAGGAACAGGTTTTCCTGGTGGCCAGGGGCCCTGCTTACAAAATACCTTCTCTCCGTTTCCTGGGTCCCGTCGCTGGCCAAGATCTCTTTCACCATTCAGAAGGGTCTTCAGGACCAGGCTCTCCATTCTCCAGGGACCTCACAAACAAAAGGCCTACCCCTCTGCAGGCCAGCCACTAAAACAGAGGAACTCCCACTGCCCTCTGCCCTGAGCTCCCTATCCAGCGCCCAAACAGGCTAAACTGGGTGATCCCGTGGCCCCACAGAAGGGAGGGAGAGTGAGGAGGTCCCTGGGCGCAAGCTGGGATATGCCAGGGAGAGAGAGGTCGCAGCAGAGGAGGAGTAGCCCCAGAAGAGGGTACCAGCTCTCGCAGGCTAAACGGGGGGGGGGGTCAAGGGGGTCGGGGAATGCCCCCGCTCCGTTTCCTGTGTCCCGCCGCGGGCCAAGAACACTCTCCCCACTCAGGAGGGTCTTCAGGGACAGGACCAGGCTCCCCGTTCGCCCGTGGACCTCGCTAATAAAAGGTCTACTACTCTGCAGGCCAGGCCCCCAAAAACCTACTTGATTTAGCTGTAGTGTGGCGATCTGTTCTCAGTGGGGCTTCACTGTTTCATGCTTGGACTATCCCGCGTCCACAAGCACCTGTGTCCGCTGCGTCTGCACGCGCGTGCATCTCTTGATTTCACTTTTATGCCCATAGTCAGACGAATTAAATATCTTCTGGTTTTGGTGGACATGACTGGGTGGATTGAAGCATTTCTCACCACCAATAAGAGGACCCAGGCAGTTTCTGATGTTCTTCTCCGAGAAATTATCCCCCAGTTTAGAATTCCAACTTCTCTTTAGACAGGATAATGGCCCAGAGTTTACCTCCCAGATCTCTCAAATTTTATCTAAGGCTCTTAACATTCCCTGGCATTTTCATATCCCATATCACCCTCCGTCTTCAGGGAAGATAGAATGAACTAACTGTTCCTTAAAAAAATGTTCTTGTTAAGTTGTCACAGGAGCTTCACCTTGACTGGGTAAAACTTTTGCCTCTGGCCCTTCTTAGGCTTAGGGCTCTCCCCAAAAGACCCCTGCACCTTGCCCTTTGAACTCACATAAAACCTCTCCCCTTCCTGATCACCTGCTCACTCCACTGTTATCCCATCTTCACTCCCTATTATGGGATTTTACCGACTTTTCATTACCTCAATCGTGTGCCAATTCATGCCCAACGCCAATTAAAATAGGGGATCAGGTACTATTCTCTCCCCCAAACCAATGCCCCTCACCCTTTTCCCCTAAATGGCAGGGCTCCTTTAAAGTAATTCTTGTAACTTCCACAGCTGCCAAGCTCGAGGGACTCTCTCATTGGATCCACCTGTCCCACCTTAAACCTTTTACTCTTCCAGCTCAAGATACCCCCTCATATACGTAACTCAAGCAGATCCCTGATCTCTTAAGTTCCAGAGGGCACCAAGATCAGCCACTCTTTCTCCAGTTCCAGAAAAATAAAAGTTTCATCAACATACTCAACTCTCCTCTGCCAAAAACTCCACATACTCTCCCTCTTCCTCTTTCTCCTATCTGCTTTACCAGCTTCTCTAATATCTCCAATGTCATACTTAAATTTCCAGAATAACCACTCAGCTGTTATTACAGGGACCGTCATTAAACATAGAGCCAGAGGTACAAGGACTGTCAAATTCCCAGGCGGTAAGAAACAATAACAAGTTTGGGGACATTCACAGCCAAAACTCCAAAACTCACAAAACAGACTTTAACATAACAGGTTTATCACTGACTGCAGCAGTGTCTCCTGATGTTAAGGTAATACCATGATGCTAAAAAGAACAAGTGTCTTAAAATTTGTTTCAGGTAAAAAAATTAAGAGGTCTAATAATTCCCCTTTCCAGTAATTCCCCCTTCTTTTCCTTCCTCCTTCCCACCATCTTCCATTCCAATGCTATATCATCGTAATCATAAGCTTTTAATGTCTAAAATTTATTTCTTTTCAAGCATTTTTCATAAGCTCCAGGGAACCAGTTGGACCTATCTAAACAGGCCAGACTCGCCCAGAGTAAGCATCATTTAATTCTTCCCTTATCATTCCTGGTGTCAGGAACACCTGGGAAATTCCCTCCTCCCCCCCAAAACCCCCTTTATCTTCCATCTTGGGACTCTCCTCCCTTAGTCACCAAGATCAATTTTTTTTCCAGACATAATTTTCTGCCTTTCAGCATCTTGCGAGGTCCAAGCCGCCAGCCAGGCTGTTCCACAGAGCCTGGAAAAAACACAAAATCAATCAGCCACCCCAGGACATGGTCAAGCATCTCAACTCTCTGACACCCACAAAATCATCACAAAGCAGTCTTGAGAGACCTGACAATGACCCATTCCCACCCATTAAAGACCCAAACTCCCCAAATTTATATAATAAACAAAAGGGTGGTATGTAGTGATTCAGCCACACAACATGGCTGACACTTCTGGGTTGCAGGGCCATGCGTGTGCAGACAGTCCCTCAGGCAGAAGTGCCTAATGGCCCTGGGAATCTTAAAGGACCCATGTGACCCATGTGCAGCATGGTTGCACCATCTACGTATGACGCAGCTGTGTGAGCCCTTGCGAGCATGGAGGCGCCATCTTCAGCTCTCTCTCTGCACACTGACTTCCTCAGACCTGTACACGACCCTCTAATAAACTCCTAAGCGGGTTTGTTGCATGTTCCATGTTTCCTTCTTACTTGCGCCAGGTAATTTCTCTCACGACTGTCATTTTAGAAAGGGGCTGGTTATGGTTGCACGGCTCCAAGGCTGTACACAAGTACTAGGCAGATGAGGTAGGCAGGATAGAAATTGACCAAAAGATGGTTTCTCTCTGTCCTCGGGCAGCTTCTGAGTCCTCTGACTACTGTGGTTTCCAAGAATATTCAGTTCAATAATAGTAGAACTCCCAGGAGAAAAGGGTGGGCAGAACAGACAGTTTTGTAAAGCAATCCAAAGGAAAAACTAACTAAAGGGAAGGCATTCGTGCAAGGGGGGGGGGGGGGGAGGCTTGCCTGGGTAAAGTGCAGTGCAAGCCTGACGCCCAGGGCTAAAGCCAGGTATGGTGGCATGTGACCCATGTGCAGCGCTAGAGCCCAGACACTCGAAGGAGGAGCCCTGGCCTTGCTGGCCAGCCAGTCTAGCCAAGTTAGCAGGTTACAGGGTCAGAGGGCAGCCTGTCGCAAAGAAACTAAGTGGAGAGGATTAACAGGCACTGCTGACGTACAGCAGCCCCGCAGCACACGCTCAAATGTGCACAAACACATGCAAAGAGAAAAGTGGCAGGGACTCATTCCATACAACACTGTTTACTGCCTTCTTTCCCCTTACCCTAACACATGCGCGCGGGCACGCGCGCGCACGCACTCACGCACGCACGGCCTTGTTGCTCTAACTTCAGCTGCTTCAGCCAACTTCCCTGCCTTTTTGACCTCACGCCTCACCATTACAGTACCCTCCCACTGCTCTCTCCGCCATTTTTTTCTTTCCTCTAGTTCCTCTACCTGTAAATACTTAGCCAGAGAACACTTTGTTTCTTTTGTGTTGTGTTTTGAGACATGAGCTCAGTATACTCAAGCTGGCCTCGAACCCCCAACTCTCTTCTCCCAAGTGCTAGAATTATGGGCATATAGAACCATTCATGGCTCAAAGAACATTTTCAAAATAGTCTGTCAAGCATGTTAGCAAATGCCTGTCATCCCAGCACTTGTGATCCAACATAGCAGGAGCATGAGTTTGAGACTAGCTTGGACCACATAGTGAGATCTCTCTCTCCCCCTGCTTTCTTTTCCTCTACCCCCTCCTCTCCTCTCCTTCTCCTCCCTCTCCTCTATTTCTCCTCTTTCCCTCCCTTCCTCTCCCTTTCTCCCTTTCTCTTCCCTTTCTCTCTCTCTCTCTCTCTCTCTCTCTCTCTCTCTCTCTCTCTCTCTCCCTCTCACACACAGAGTTAAACACGTATGGAGTTTAAATATTTTGTATACAAGAAAACTACTTTAGAGCTAAGTTACTTGTGATCGTTACCTTTCTTCCATCTCTGTATGCATCTGTTTTTCCATAGCAACTCCCTCTGGTTGTGCCTACTCTTTAACTAGGCGCTCAGCAGCATCCCCTTTGGCAGTTTGCCTTCTGCTCCTAGGGCAACTTACCGTCTGCATCTGTGGTACTCCACATCTCAGTTTCTTTGCAAGAGAAGTGGGTGGCCTGAATGTTCTGTTGACGAGAACTGAGTGCATGGGCACCTTGAGCTCCTTGTTCTTTGGTGGGAATAGAAGTTCTTATTTCTCTTTCACGATGGGCCTTGTTCGCCAGAGTCAGATTTTCCTCTCTGCTGAGTCACCTCTTTCTCCTCCGAGCACTGCTGAAAACTCCTGCAGCTGACTGCAGCAGCACTGTGTGTACTTTCTGGCAATCCGCACAGAGAACCTGGTGAGGACCTTTTGCCTCTCCCCTTCCCCCTTCCGAAGGCAGAGGCTTGTTTCACTCTCACTCACCACAGCCCTGTGTGTAGAAACCCAAGCTCACCGCGTCAGATGCTTGCAGCCAGTGGTGCTCACTCATTCCGTGTGTGAGTATGTATGTGTTCACGTGTGCATGTGTCACATGTGCATGCATGTGCAGACTAAAAGCGGACCGCAGGTGTCTGCCTCACCTGCTCTCCACTTTGTCTTTCGGGACAGAGTCTCTCGTTGTCTAGGACAGCTTGCCAGTGAGCTCTAGACTCTTGGCATCTGCCTTTCTCGGGTTCCCCAGCACTGGATGGGCCTCTGAGTGCTTCCACGCCTGGCTCTTTGTGTGGGTGGGGATCTGAGCTAAGGCCCTCACTCTCGCTGGAAAGCAATTCGAGCGGACCCATTGCCCCAACCCTTTTACTCATTTCTCACAGTCTTAATAGAATCATAATTAGCTGTAATATTAGATATTTCATGATGATCTACCCCAAGAATTTAGTTTATTATACTTCCAGTTCCTTGGTTCAGGCTAGTGTGCTGCTGGCTTTAATGTCAACCTGACCCGGGCTAGAATCATTGGGCAAGAGGGAACATCAGCTGAGAAAATGCCCTGACCAGACCGACCTGTAGGCAAGCCTCTGTGCAGTTTTCTTAATTAGTTATTGATGTGGGAGGGCCCAGTTTGTAGGTGGTACCACCCCTGGGCTGGTGATCCTGGGTGCTATAAGAAAGCAGGCTCCTTGGACGTGGTGGCGCACACCTTTAATCCCAGCACTTGGGAGGCAGAGGCAGGTGGATCTCTGTGAGTTCGAGACCAGCCTGGTCTACAGAGCTAGTTCCAGGACAGGCTCCAAAGCCACAGAGAAACTCTGTCTTGAAAAACAAAACAAAACAAAATCAACAGAAATGAAACTCAACAAAACCCAACAGAAGCTAAGTGTGTCAGCTCACACCTGTAATCTCAGCACCATGGCTGAGACTTCAAGGTCATCTTGGGCTACGTGGTCAGTATCTCTGTGTAGCAAAGCTGTGTCTCAAAGCTGACAGAACTGTGCAAGCGCGGGGCCCAGAGTCTAAACCCCAGAGGCAGCAGTGCGTACACTTTTCCATCTTTATTTTTATTTTATGCTTATGGTTTTTTGCGTCTGTCCCATGTATATAGACAGTACCTGTGGAGGCCGGAAGAGGGCATCAGATCCCGATGAGACTGGAGTGACAGACAGTTGGAAACCCTTAAGTCATCTGGAAGAGCCATCTCTCCAGCCCCAAGTGCATACATGTATAATCCCAGCATTCCTGTGGGAAGGTGGGAGGTCGAAATGGGAGAATCCCAGAAGCTCGCAGTCAGTTGCAGGGAAAAGAGAAAGATGGGAAACAAACCCTAACAGAGACAGCTGATGTGTTTGAACACTTGGTCCCCAGTTGGTCTCTTTGGGAAGGATTAGGAGGTGTGGTCTTCCTGGAGAAAGTGTGTCACTGGGAGTGGGCTTTGAGGTTTCAAAAGCCCAGGCCACTCCAGTTAGCTCTCTCTCTGCCTCCTGCTCTCAGCTACCGCTCAGCACGATGCCTGTCTGCCTGCTGCCGTCCTCCCCACCATGATGGCTACAGACTCACCCTCTGGAACTTAGGCCCCCAAACTGCTTCTTCTATAAATTGCCTTGGTAATGGTGTCACAGACAGGGACCTTTACTCAAAGACTTAAAAAGCCCCACTGCAACAAAACATGCCTTGATTCATGATTAAGAATTGACATAACAGCCTGGTCTACAGAGCTAGTTCCAGGACAGGCTCCAAAACCACAAAGAAACCCTGTCTCGAAAAAAAAAAAAAAAAAAAAAAAAAAAAAAAAAGAATTGACATAACATTGATGAAATTTGAGTTAGTAAACATCTCTAAATACATATGTATTCATATGTATACACACACACACACTTCCCTATGTGACGTGGTCTCCAAGTGGGCTTACCTTTCAGTCAGGCTGGCTGAGCTCCTTGGCACACCCTGCATTAGGGTAAAGGCACAGCCATGCCCAGCTTCACGTGGTCCTAGGAGATGAACTCAAGTCTCTCTGTTTGCACAGCAGCACCCAAATCCTCTATGTCTCCACCTGGTCCCAAGGCCGTCCCCTTTGTCCTGGCCACTTTCCCTGATGCTCTAATAAAATGTCTAGAGCAGTATTGCGGGGGTTCCTGCAAGAGTCCCAGCCGGCTGGCGGGAAAATTGTCTGTGTGAGGTAGGAAGGGAACCTGGCTCAGCCTGATTTAGCTGCAGCTGATTCAAACTTCTGGAGTCTGACACCAGGCTGATTTGTTTAAGACATATTTAGACAAAGAAAAGAAAAAAAAAAACAAAGACATATTTAAGTCCAGTACCATTTTGGAAAGAGTTTCCTGGTAACAATTTATTGGTGCACAATAAACCTTAAGGCTTGACTACATTGAAACTGCTTTGCAAAGTACATGTGAACTCCTCAATGAAGATAGGTTCTAGAGTTTAGGGGCTAGAATTAGGTGTGGTCTCTGACTGAGATATCATGTAGGTCAGCAGGCTATAAAGTGACATCTCCCCTCAGGATGGGTTCTATTGGCTGAGAAAGAAAAGCTAAAGATCTGGGGAGGGACATGAATATTCTGGGAAGCTGGGTATGGCAGCACACACC
Organism: Microtus ochrogaster; assembly: GCF_000317375.1. Lineage (NCBI taxonomy): Eukaryota > Metazoa > Chordata > Mammalia > Rodentia > Cricetidae > Microtus > Microtus ochrogaster. The sequence goes on from NC_022017.1 coordinate 4,085,862, forward strand.
TTTAATCCCAGCACATGGGAGGCAGAGGCAGGCGGGTCTCTGAGTTTGAAGTCAGCCTGGTCTACAGAGCTAGTTCCAGGACAGTCAGGGCTACACAGAGAAACCCTGTCTCAAAAAAGCCCCTCCCCAATTTTTTTAAAAGGCATATCAGTAGTTATGATATGAACTTCTATAAACAAACAGAAGTTGGGGTGGGGCAGGTGCTGCGCTTCACACCTCTATTCCCAGCATGCAGGAGGCAGAGGCGCCTTGTTCCAGGCCCATCAGTGCCACGTGCTAAGACCCTGTTTCAAAACAATCAAAAGTAAAAACAGGCTGATAAGATGGAGCAGTGGATAAAGACCCTGAGTTCTCTCTCCCAGATATATGTGGTGAAGGAAAGAACCAACTCTCGAAGGGTGCCATCTGTCCTCCACAGGGGAACTGGGGCACAAGTGTCCCTGTGCACTCTTGCCCAAATGTATGTATGGGTTCCACGTGCATACCTGGAATCAGAGGAGGCCAGAAGGTCATGGATCCCCTGGAATTAAAGTTTTAGAAGGTTGTAAGCCACCATGTAGAACTGAGCTCTGGTCCTTCGCAAGAGCAGCAAGTGCTCTTAACCGCCGAGCCATCTCTCCAGCCCCCAAATGGTATTTTTAAATAGTTCCAGATTTATGATGCAGTAAACGGGGCCAACTGGAAATGTAGCTCAGTTAGGAGCATTTGCCCAGGACGCAGGAAGCCCTGGGTTCCGTCGCTAGTACTGTAGACACTGGGTGTATTGGCACATGCTGTAATGAGGAAAGAGGCTCAAAAGATCAGGGTTGTCCTTGGCTTAGCAGGAGTTGAGGCTAGACCTTATCTCAGAAAAGGCTATAGGGCTGTGGGTGACTACAGTAGGTATTTAGTATATATAAATATATCATATTTAGGATATAGACTACAGATAGATACTAACTACCCCAAGGCACACGGTATTTACCCATCCCTGCCTCACCATGACCTTTTGCTGTTTGTGCTTCATCTTGATGAGAGCCTGCTCTGTAGCCATTCTGCTAGGTTTCAGGAAAAGAAAGGTGAGTTCCAGGCAGGCCTTTCTCTCAGAAAGCTCAGAATTTGGAGAGAAAACTGGCCATTGAGGCTGACTGCGGTAGGGCTGGAGAGATAGATAGCACAAAGGGATATGGGCCTGGCAGTCCATCAGTTTTTAGGTTTTTTTTTTTTAAATACCTTATTTTATGTGCATTGCTGTGAGGATGTCAGATGCCTGGAACTGGAGTTACAGACGGTTGTGAGCTGCCATGTTGGTGCTGGGAATTGAACCTGGGTCCTCTGTAAGAGCAGTCAGTGCTTGTAACCACTGAGATATCTCTCCAGCCCTTAGTTTTGGTTTTGGAGACAGGGTTTCTCTGTATAGCCCTAGCTGTCCTAGAACTCACCATGTAGACCAGGCTGGCCTTGAACTCAAAGATCCACCTGCCTCTGCCTCCCAAGCGCTGGGATTAAAGGTGTGCTCACTACTGTCTAGCTTGCAGGCCAGGGTTTCTAAAGGAACAGTTTCCAAAGATAGCAGAGTCAAGGCGGGCACTGCTGTTTTTTGTTTTTGTTGTTATGAGACAGAGTCTTACTATGTAGTCCAGGCTTGCTTGGAGCTTATTATGTAGCCCAGACTATCCTTTTATCCACAGCAATCCCTCTGCTTTAGCATCTCAAGTGGTGGGGTACAAGTGTAAGCAATCTACCTACTGCAACCGGAGGGCAGGGCCGCCGCAGCAGAACCTTTCCTGGGGAGGCCTGCAGGTCTTGGGGTTGACTGCTTCTTAGTCTTTGGACTGTTGGTGCAGTCCTGGCCCTGTGCCTTCCAGGTTTCATCCAGGACATTTCTGTAGGGCTATCTTGCACACAATGGATGTACCCCATCTCTGTGGCTTTATAGATCCCTCCCTTTCTTTTAGAGGGGCAGGGGAAAGGGGTCGTTCTATGTAGCCCTGACTGTGCTAGAACTCACTATGTAGACCAGGCTACATATTCACTATGTAGACATCGATCCACCTGCCTCTGCAACCCAGGTACTAGGACTAAAGAGTACTTTCAAAACTCCCTTGTTTGGTATTATTCCATTTTGTTTTGTTTTGTTTTTCGAGGCAGGGTTTCTCTGTAGCCCTGGAGCCTGTCCTGGAACTAGCTCTAGTAGACCAGGCTGGCCTCGAACTAACAAAGATCTGCCTGCCTCTGCCTCCCGAGTGCTGGGATTTTTAAAGGCATGCTCCAATATTATTCCTTTAGATTCTTTGTCCATGTCTGTTCTCTGGTCCAGAACTTCACTGATGTGTCAGACTATTTGGAAGGGCATCCTCAGGACACAGGTTGAGTTTCCGCTGTGTAATACGGAGATCCTCCGTTGTTCTTTGCTTTTCAACGATGGAATTCAAGGCATCTAAAGCAAACATATTGAGGGAGAGCTGGCCAGGCCGGTGGGCTTCTAGGAGCTTCCGTGTGGCCCCTGGGGAAACCACGGGAAGCTGCCCACCTTGTCCACCGTGGCATCTCCATCACTTCTTGGCTTAGGCTTTCTTCTGTCCCACCACTTTCCATGGGGTGACGGCAGGACCTTACAGGTTGTCGGCGTTACATTGGTTAATACATGTAAAGCAAAGTGCTTAGGCCAGTCCCCTGCCACCAGGTGTTTTTATTACTGCCTGCTCGTGCCTGCTGTTACCTGGCTTTGACCTTCTCAGGAGTCTCTGCTTGGAATCCCTTGGGCTGTTGCCAGAGGTTCCCCAGGCCAGTGCTTCCTAGCCATGTTATTAGTCTGAAAGTGCAGTTAATTATGGGTGAACACAGGCGCTGTGCTAGTCTGAGACATCCGCTCTGGAAACCGTCGGACTGTCTGTAATCGAAACTCACCGACTATCTGGGCTTCATTAGCTAACAGCCTCCATCCAGCTTGTTACAGGTGTATGTCTGTTCATTTGGTGTCTGCTTAGTTTGGTTTTGCTATATGACCCAGGTTAGCCACAGACTCGAGCCCCGCTCCACAGTGATGTGATGACTTCTGCGGGTAGTTTATTTTGGACACACACCTAAAAGGCTGGGACTGCTGCTCACGTGGTTTCACTTGTTTCTGGAAGGCCTGTGGGACTCAGAAGGGGAATTCCTGAACACTCTGGCAGCACCTCTTGTTAAGGAACAGGGAAGCTGCACGTGACTCTTGAGATTCTACTCTGAGGAAAGCGGTGGTTCCTTGGGTTACAGCAGAGCTGGTGGGAGGCTTTGGTTCAGCTGTGACTCAGGGAATCAGGTTCCAGAAAGCAGGGCATCTACAAGTCTGGGAAACCTTGGATTGCGTTTGTTGGCCAACAACGGCAGCTAAAAAACAAACACAAAAAACAACAATCAAAAAGCATACTGCTTGCTATTTTGCAGTGCGTTTTAATGGGGATTTGAGTACTCTGAAGAGTCCTTTCCCGTCCGTCCCCTGCCCCAGCACACTCTGCAGACAGTGAGAAGCTTGGGGCTTGTTGTTTGCTGACTGGAAGACGGTGATGAGAAGTTGGCTCCTAGAATCCATTTCTGTTTTGGAGTGGTACATTACTGAGATTTTAGAACAGACCACGGGTCTTGTGTTTCATTGGCCTTCCTCGCTTACTCTCAGCGCCTAGACCGGCTGTACGCCTCTGTAGTAGCCACAGCCTGCTCCCAGAGCTCACGGGAGCACCACCTTACAGGCAGGAAGGGAAGTATTTGGAAGGCGATTTGATGGGTACATCATTTACACTTGGCAATCCAGTAGCAGCAGTTTCTCTTCCTGGGCCCAGGACTTCCCCAGCCAGGGGCTTTGACCAGCTTTACCGTCCTGGATGTGAGTGCTCTCCTGTGGAGCAAGCCCCAGGTCGGTGAGGGTTGGCTGTTTACCCCACAACCCTCAAGCTGCTGTTGATCCGGCCTGGCAAGTTCTGCAGTACAACACGGGTCAATGACTGAGTAGGTGTTGATGGCAATCGTCAGTCCTCCCCCCACCCGCTGCAGCCTGCTTAGCACCTCTAGCACTAGACAGGGAGGGAGCTCCAGCTCACTTCAGCTTGTATTGTTAGGGGCCAGGAGCTCTAGGTGAGTATTGGCTCTTGAGGTGTTTCGGTGTTTAGGTGTGTGGTGGTTTGAATGAAAATGGCTCCATAGACTCGTGGCATTATTGATGGTGTGGCCTTGTAGGAGGTAATGTGTCCCCATGGGGGTGGGCTTTGAATTCAGAAGCTCAAGTCAAGCCCAACAGCTCACTCTCTCCTCAAGCAGCCTGTGAAGCAAGATGCAGAACTGTTTCTTCCCCAGCACCACGTCTTCCCTCTGCCATATCCTGCCATGATGATGAGGACTATCGCTCTGAACTGCAGGCCAGCCCCAGTTCAGGCTTTGCTCTGGAAGTGTCCCTGTGGTCGCGGTCGCGGCAGCTCTTCCTACCTGAGAGAGCTTGTTTGCCACTTTGTTCTCATCTGTCAGGAGATTTGCTACACCAGTGGGAAACAGCGGCTGTTGCTGTTATGGTCTGGACAGATAAATGTGCTGCCAATAAACAGCAAGTCTGAGAAGCCAATAAAAACCTTTCACTGAATTCCAGCTTGATCCTTTTGTTTCCTTCATCTCCAGTATATTTGTTGTCATTTTTGTTTGTTTGTTGTTTTTGGGGGGGGGGCGGTTGGGATTTTTTTCTTTTTTGAGACAGGGTTTCTCTGTGTAGCCCTGGCTGTCCTGGAACTCACTCTGTAGACTAGGCTGGCCTCAAACTCACAGAGATCTGCCTGCCTCTGCCTCCCGAGTGCTGGGATTAAAGGCGTGTGCCATCATCGCCAGGCAATGAGCCAGTTTTTTTCCTGCCAAAATCTGCATCTTCTGCATTGCTGGTTCACATGTGGCAGTATTGACAACCACGCTGATAAAGCCAATTAAAAGTTTTGAGTGCTTATTTGTTGAAGGCCAAGCCAAGAGTGGGCTCGTGCCTCTGAAAAGTCTCCTGTCCCCAAGCTCAGGGGTACAGCATTGTTAAAGCCACATTGCAGCAGCGCTGGGCAGGGGTTCCATCATGACGGATTGCCGAGGCCTGGTAATATCTGCTCTCTTCGCCAGGCTCCCCGGTGTCTTCCAGACACTCCAAATTTGTCTGGACCATAGTCGAGGCCAGGGACCCCAAAACCTTTGCCTAGGCTGTTGGAGCAGCAGACTGCGAAGTTGGACAGGACTGGGGACACCTTAGTCATTCTCTTTCTTGTTTGTTTCAGCTTTTGTTTATTTTGTTAGAATTTTGTTAGGGTTGTTTTTTTGTTTTGTTTTTTTTTTTTAGGGGCTTTGTTTTGCTTTACTTTTAGACAGTAATACCATAAGCCAGGAACACACTGTGAAGCCTGGAAAGCACTGTGAAGCCCAGGTTGGTCTCAAACAAATAGCAATCCTACTGCCTCAGCTCCCAGGTGCTGGAATTTCAAGTACTAGACCGCCATGATCTGTCCTTTGTTTTTTGTCAGCTCTCACTAAGTATACCAGGCTGGCCTACGACTTGCTATGTAGCTCAGAGTAGCCCAAGCTGGCCTAGAACTTTCTATATAGCCCAGGCTGGCCTAGAACTTGCTATGTAGCCCAGAGTAGCCTTGAATCATAATCCTCTTTCCTCATTCTTCCCATTGTCCACACGCTCACGCACACACACAGACACACACACACAATTTTTTTTTAAAAGATAATGGGGGACTGGAGAAAGGGCTTAGAGGTTAAGATCACTGGCTGCTCTTCCAGACGACCCAGGTTCAGTTCCCACCACCCACCTAATGTCTCACAACCTCTGTGACTCCAGTTCCAGGGAATCCAGTGCCCTCTGCTGGCATCCATGGGTCCTGCATGCACATGTGCACAGACACACAGTCGGCAAAACATCTGCACACATAAAATAATAAAATAAAGCAGTGAGAATGTTTAAAGATAACGGAGGGCTAGCAAGATAATTTAATTGGTGAAATTGTTTCTTGTGCAAGATCTGAGTTCAGATCTCCAGCCTCAGCAAAAACCCCACTGTGGCATCATGAGCCTGTAACACCAAGAATGAGGGATGAAGCATTGGGTCCCTGTGGGCCCTGACAGCCTTCTCAGCCAATCCATGAGCTTCATATTTGGTGAGGGGCACTGTCTCAAAAATAAATAAATGAATAAAATAACATGAGACAGTCAGCATAACCTATGACTTCACGCACACACACTTACACATCTGTGCACCCATAAATAAGTAAAAGATATAAGCCGGGCAGTGGTGGCACACGCCTTTAATCCCAGCACTCAGGAGATAGAGGGAGGCAGATCTCTGTGAGTTGGAGACCAGCCTGGTCTACAAGAGCTAGTTCCAGGGCTGCCTCAATAGCTACTGAGAAACTTTGTCTCAAAAAAACAAAAACAAGGGGACTGGAGAGACAGCTCAGTGGTTAAGAGCACTGACTGCTCTTCCAGAGGACCCAAGTTCAATTCCCAGTCCCCACATGGCAGCTCACACTTGTCTGTAACTGCAAAATCTGATACCTTCACACAGACATGTATGCTGGTAAAACACCAATGCACATAAAGTAAAAAAACAAAAACAAAAACAAAACAAAAAGGTATGGAGGCTGAGTGTGTAAACCCAGCACGAAGAAGGCTGGAGGTTCAAGAGTTCAAGGTTATCCTCAGCTATTTAGCAAGTTCAAGACCAGATATAGCTACATGAGATCGTGTCTAGAAGAAGAAGAACAGGAAGAGAAGGAGGATAAAGAGGATAACATGGGCTGGAGAGATGGCTCAGCAGTTAAGAGCACCGTCGCCTCTCCTAGTAGATGCAGGTTCAACTCCCAGCATTCACATGGCAGCTCACACCTGTCTGCAGCTCCGGTTCTGTGGGATCTGATACCTGGTTTCCTCATTTACACACTTACAGTCAAAACACCCAGACTGGCCTCAAACTCACTGAGACCTGCCTCCCTCTGCCTCCCAAATGCTGGGATTAAGGTTGTACACCACTGTCCCCAGCAAAATTTTTTATTAAAAATAATGAATGTTAAAGGTTTCAGAAATACTTTCATGCATACCCTTTCAAAAAAGATCTGTGTTAATTTTATTTATTTGTTTGTGTGCGGGAATGTGCCCTTCAATGCCAGAAGAGGGTGGTGAATCCTCTGGAGCTAGAATTCACCTGACATGGGTGCTGGCTAACAAACTCGGCTCCTCCAGAGCAGCAAGTGCTTTCCAGCCCCCTCAAGTTAAAAAAAAAAAACTCTTCAAAGTGTTTACATTCATAATAAAATAAAATTAAGACATATCCATCTTCATCTGGCTCATGAAGGTTGTACTTAAATTTCTCAGTGGAAGGTGAAGGGCAAGGAAGTATCACCAAGGTGAAGAACAGACAGACAGACAGACAGACAGTCACACTTGTGGAAAGTGCTTGCTAGTCACCTGAAGCCTCCCTCACAGGATGAAGGCTCATAGGGTTTTCTTGGGGTTCTCAGAAAGCCTAAACTTTCCTCCCTGTTAAATGACATTTCACAACACTACAAGTACAGACAGTCCCATCTTCCATTTGGTCCTCTAGAACATTTGGAACTTCTAGACCCAGGAAACAATCTGCACGAGCTTGGGTCCTCCCATGCCAGCAAGGGCTATGCCCTTTGGCAGTGTGCATGTGGAATGCTTAAAAGACTGAGATCGCCAGGCGGTAGTGGCGCACGCCTTTAATCCCAGCACTCGGGAGGCAGAGGCAGGCGGATCTCTGTGAGTTCGAGACCAGCCTGGTCTAC
>NC_022017.1:4093748-4096477 GCF_000317375.1 Microtus ochrogaster
AAAAAAAAAAAAAGACTGAGATCACCAGGACCTGGGAGATGCTTTGGGTGATGGGTAAAGGCACCTGCCTCTCAGCCTGAAGACCTTGTGGGAGACGTTTGAAGGTTGGTTGGCATCTGGCACCCACCATGCATGACAGCGTGTGTGTACACACTCCATTCACACATAAATAAATAAATAAATAAAGCCATTTTAGAACCGAAGATTAGGCACCATGGACTGCTTCAGCCTTCTGGAAATCAGCCCGTGAGTGGAGAAGAGCTTCAGGCTCAGTATCTGTTAACACGGTGCCTTCCTAAAGTTTACTTTTGAGCACGAAATTTTAGAATGGTGACCAGGCCCCTCTGAGAGGGTAGTGGTAAGACACAGAATGTTCTTGGGAGGCTCTGAGGGAGGGGCGGGCACTCTAGAAGGACCTGGGAGCAGTCTAGAACTTACTGCTTCCTGATGGACCACTGTGACTGATCTCCGTGCACCCTTCTAGCCAGTCGGTAGGTGTCACTGTGGTCGTGAAGTTCTCAGCAGCTCAGAGTGAGGTTTGGAACCACAACGAATTAATGACTGTCATCAGTGTGCTTATGGAGACAAGCGCAGCAGAGTCTTCCAGAGCTGTTGTCTTGGTAACAACAGCAGTAGGGTGTAGGGTAAAAGAGCCAATCAAAGAAACCCACCCTGGCTCTGAGACCTGAGCCAGTGAAAGAAACACACTCTGGTTCTGAGACCTGAGCCAGTGAAAAACATACTTTAGCCCTGAACCCAGAACCAAAGATTCCCACTCCTTGGCTCCCACTGCCAGGATCCCTTTCCTTCTGAGCTGTGACACTTCCAGTAGGGACAGCCCTGATGGGCTTCTGGTCTTCCAGCTCTTCTGGCTGAGAATGGCTTCTGTTCCTCTGTGCCCCAAAGGCTTTTTTACTGTCGCCAGTCATTTCAACTGGCCAGTGGTGACACTTTTAACCCCAGCATGTGGGAGACAGAAACAGGCAGATATGGCCAGCCTGGTCTACAGAGCAAGTTCCAGGACAGCCAGGGCTACACAGAGCAACCCTGTCTCAAAACAACAACAAAACAAATATGACAATCTTGTCTGCTTCCACTTTCCAGGAGGATCTATATATGTTTTTCTTTGGGTTCACCTTGTTATTTGGCTTCTCTAGGCTTAATGTCCTTTGTTCATGGCTAGAATCCACTAATGAGTACATACCATATTCATATTTTTGGGTCTGGGTTATCTCACTCAGGATAGTGTTTACTACTTGCATCCATTTGCATGAAAAATTCAAGATGTCATTGTTTTTTACCGCTGAGTAGTACTCTGATGTGTAGATGTGCCACACTTTCTTTATCCATTCTTCAGTTGAGGGGCGTCTAGGTTGTTTCCAGGTTCTGGCTATTACAAATAGTGCTGCTATGAACATAGTTGAACAAATGCTTTTGTAGTATGATTGGGCATCTCTTGGGTATATTCCCAAGAGTGGTATTGCTGGATCCTGAGGTAGCATGGGGGTGGGAGGTGGTTGGGGGGAAGGGGAGTACCCAGAATCAGTCTATTAATTTTGAGCTCTCCCTTTTGGAGGTTATATAAGGAACTGAGCCCAGGTCTCCATGAGGCTAGCTGAGCACTCTACCACTGAGACTCATGATGAAACTTTTTTTTAAAAAAAAAATTGTCACAGCTTCTTACCTACTGGCCGGGATGGACTCAAATTCCGGATCTTCTTGCCTCACCATCCGAAGCAGTTAAATCACCACACCTGACAATTTAGGCCTCTTTTTCACCGTTTTGTTTTGAAATAAACGTCTTTCTTTAGGCACAGTGGTGTCTAGTGTTTAAACTCTCAGGCACTGAGAAGATTAAGAATGGAGACAGTGCCAAATGCATTCTGATGACCCTTGTGACCCAGCTTCAAGATGGGACTCTCCCTCAGGATGACGTCAATAAACACATGAATGTTTCTGTAGTTTAGTCCTGTGTGTACGGGAAACCAGATTTCAAATGCTCTAAGTCCTGAGCCCTGTAATTCTGGCTCCATTATCCTTTGACGCCTGAGAGGAGAAAAGGCTTTCAAAGAGTTGCTGACGGGCATGGTCCTAGCCCTCAGGAAGGGAGGCAGGAGGATCATGGTCCACTGAAGGCCAGAGTAGTTTATATTTGAGTTCTAGGTCTTTGTTTTAATACAGCCTGGGCTAGCCTGGGGTAGCAACTCAGCCTGTGTCCAACCTTCTCCACACCTGGGGACGCCCGCCGACAGCCCAAGAGACAGGAAGAACACTTTCTCTGAGACCATTGATGTCAGATGCCTGGGAACAGCATGTCTGTTAGTTTGTTTGGTTTTCTTCTCTTCGTGAACAAAGGTAATGATTTCTTCTTGAGAAAGGAGTTAAAAGCCCACAGTTACAGGCCTTGGCAGGAGGCCAAACCCACTCTTTTGTGGTGAAATTCTGTCCTAGCCAGTTCTCAGCACAAAAATAACCTGACAGGTGTAGGAATGGGTCAGAGGCAGGCTACGCTCCAGGCACGCAACCCTCTGAGTCCAGTGACCGGCCAGGGACAGCCACACCCCAGTGAGTACTTGCATTTGACTTTCATGAAAAGCACAGGGTTGTTGAAATAAGAGCGGCTGAGCTGCGTCCCCTGCACCCGGCCGCCCACATGGCTAGCTTAGCTTATGTCCCGAAATAATTACACGGAAACTGTATTCTTTTAATCACTGCCTAACCCATTAGTT
>NC_022017.1:4099457-4112083 GCF_000317375.1 Microtus ochrogaster
ATCCTGTTCTGTTTTCTCCGCCTACCTAAGGGTTGGCCTATGAAATGGGCCTAGGCAGTTTCTTTATTAATAAGAAATCATTCCCACATCACAGGGTCAGGAGAGATGGCTCAGCAGTTAAAAGCACCTGCTGCTCTTGCAGAGGATCAGGGCTTGGTTCCCGGCAACCACTCGGTGGCTCACAGTGGCTGTACTTACAGTTCCAGATCTGATGCCTTCTGAGCTTGTGCTCATTTGATACACTCATAGTGCACATGCAGACATGCAGGCAAACTACTCACATACATCATATACATTCTTGCTGTTATTTTGTTTTTAGATTTATTGTATGTGTATGGTTGTTTTGTCTGCATGTATATATGTGCACCATGTACGTGCCTTGTTCCCACAGAGATCACAAGAGGGCATCCAGTCCCCTGTAAATGTAGTTGCAGCCATGTGGATGCTGGGACTTAAACCAAGGTCCTCTTTAAGAGGAACCAGGGCTCTTAAGCTCTGAGCCATCTCCCCAGCCGCCCTGGGGCAGCATTTTTACATCTAGCCTAGCAGGAATTTACAGACTTCCTGCCCCGCCTTCCCAGTTACTGGGATTACAGGGCCATGCCAAGATGTCTGGCTCCTTTTCTAGCTTCTTTTAAAATAGACTTCTCCTTTTTAAAACCGTTTTTAGTTTATTTATTGTTTGTGTGTTTGAAGTAGGGTACCCATGCGAAAATATGTTCATGAACTTGGACAAGTTCGTGGAGTCAGTCTCTCCTCCCATCTTTACAGGGGTTCCAGGACCGAACCCAGGCTGCCAGGCTTGTGTGACAGGCACCATTACCTCTGAGACATCGCACGCCCCTCCCCCCCAACATCGTACGCCCCTCCCCCCCAATATATCCTTGTTGATGCATACCTCTAATCCCAGCACAGGGAGGCCAAAGAAGGAGAATTTCTTGTCTGAAGCCAGCGTGGGCTGCATAGGAAGTTCTAGGCCGGCCAGCCTTTGCTCTAGAGGGAGACCTTGTCTCAAAAGAACTTGAAACAGAATTTAAAAAAAAAAAAGTTTACATATTAGATCTTTGTTTGGTATAGGACAAGAAAGGCAGGCTACTGTCTCACAAAGAGGCGTCCGGTTGCTGTCTTCTAATGAGATAATGTACTGTGCAGCTTCTGACTCACCTCGGCTGCCATCCCTCAAATAATTCTCGCAGGCAAGGCAGTTTTCTTCCTTTAAAAATGGATTAACTGACTTATTGGGTATGTAGGGCATTGTGCCATGGCATGCCTGTGGAAGTCACAGCTGTGGGACTGGGTTCTCCCTCCACCATATGAATTCCAGGGACTGGACTCAGCTTCACCTGCATCCCCTCCGCCATCTTGCAGGCCTTTGCTCTCTTTCAGTTTAGTCTTTATTGTGGTATTGTTTCTGGCGATCCCCCTCTGACTCCCCTTCCCGGGCTCCCTCCCCCTCCCTGGACCCTCCCCCTCCAAATTGTCCCTTTCCACTCTCATGTCCCCCCTTCCTGAGGACTTCTTTCTTCAGTTGGGAGGTGGAGGTGCACACCTTTAATCCCAGCACTCATGAGGCGGAGGCAGGTGGATCTCTGTGAGTTTGAGGCCAGTCCGATCTACAGAGTAAGTTCCAGGACAGACAGCCAGGACTACATAGACAAACCTTGTCTCAAAAATGGAAAAACAAAAACAGAAACAAAAACAAAAAACAATATATTTGCAGGGCAAGGTGGTGCATGCCTTCAGATGTAGATGGATCTCTGTGACTTCGGGGCCAGCCTGGTCTGTAGAACAAGTTCCAGTACTGCAGCAATAAGCCCAGAAGTGCAAGTATCTCTGCGGTAGGAGTTAGGCTCCTTTGGGTTTGTGCCCAGAAGTGGTGTAACTGACCCATAGAGGGGTTTTGCTGTAGGCAGATTTTGCTGTCCCACCTACCAGCTCCCAAATCATGACACAGAAGCCTATTATTATTTATGAAAGCTCAGCTGATAGCATAGGCTTGTTCCTAACTAGCTCTTATAGCTTAAGTTAACACATTTTTATTGAACTATGTTCTACCATGTGACTTTTACCTCTACCCCGTTGTGTGTGTCCAACTCGTTCTGTGTCTGTCAGTCTTCTCCTGTGTCTCCGCTCTCCTTCCCAGCATTCTCTCTGGCCGGAAAATGCCGCTCAGCTGGCAGTCATTCAGCTTTTTATTAAACCAATCTGAGTGACGAGTCTTCACAGTGTACAAAAGGATTATTCCACAACGTTTTTCTGTAAGGTTGTTTTCAAAGATTTTTTTAAAATTTTAAATCATTGTGTGTGTGTGTGTGTGTGTGTGTGTGTGTGTGTGTATACACACGTGCCAATATACCCAAGCTTTCTTTGGCCTGCTAGCTCCTAAATAATGACACTGAGACTTCTTCTTAATTATGGAAGCGTGGCCTTAGTTTAGCCTTATTTCCAACTAACTCTTAAAATTTAACCCGTTTATATCCATCTGCGTTCGCATGTGGCTCATTACGTCTCCTCCACACTGAATGTTCCACTTCCTGAGTCTGGCCAGAAGCCCCGCCTTCTTCTCCAGCCTAGTTATTGGTCATTCAAATCTTTTTTAAACCAATCAGAAGGTGCTTTAGGCAGGCAACGAAGGACAAACCCACATTTTCACGCAGTGTACAAAAAGATGATCCCGACTTGCCACAGTGTTGTGTGTAGGTCTGAGGACGTCTTCCAAACATAGGTCCTGGGAGGTAACCTGGGCTTGTCAAGCTGGGCAGCCAGCACTTTACCGGCTGAGCCCTCCAGTCTGTGTTCAGTTCTGCTGGGAAATCTCCTTGCCGACCTCCACAGCTGCCTGCACCAGCTTCTCTCAGCACTAGGACCCGCTTTCCCACATCCTTCTAACATCTGCTGGCTTTTTTTCTTGATGACAGCTCTTCTGACTGGGATAAAATGGAATCTCAAAGTAGTTTTAATTTGTGGTTCCTGACAGTTAAGAATACTAGACACGCTTTCCCATCTTGCAAGATGGCGCGTGAAAAAGGCGAGAAACCTGATACAAAAGAGAAGAAACCTGCAGCCAAGAAGGCTGGCGGTGATGCCCCTGCCGCTGGTGCAGCCAAAAAGGGTGACCCTAAGGCTAAAAAGCTCAAGAAGGGGAAGCCCCATTGCAGCCGAAATCCAGTCCTTGTTAGAGGAATTGGCAGGTACTCCCGATCTGCTATGTATTCCAGAAAGGCCGTGTACAAAAGGAAATACACAGCTGCGAAAACCAAGGTTGAAAAGAAGAAGAAAAAGGAAAAGGTCCTTGCCACTGTCACAAAATCAGTTGGTGGTGACAAGAATGGTGGTACCCGGGTGGTTAAGCTTCGAAAAATGCCCAGGTATTATCCTACTGAAGATGTGCCTCGGAAGCTGCTGAGCCATGGCAAAAAGCCCTTCAGTCAGCATGTGAGACGCCTGTGTGCCAGCATCACTCCTGGGACTGTCCTCATCATCCTTACCGGGCGCCACAGGGGCAAGAGAGTGGTTTTCCTGAAGCAACTGGGCAGTGGTTTACTGCTTGTGACAGGACCTCTTGCTCTCAACAGAGTTCCTTTGAGAAGAACACATCAGAAGTTTGTCATCGCCACCTCTACAAAAGTTGATATCAGCACAGTTAAAATCCCCAAACACCTGACTGATGCTTACTTCAAGAAAAAGCAGCTGCGTAAGCCCAGGCATCAGGAGGACGAGATCTTTGACACAGAGAAGGAGAAATAGGAGATGACAGAGCAGCGCAAGGCTGATCAGAAAGTGGTGGACTCGCAGATTCTGCCAAAGATCAAAGCTGTGCCTCAGCTGCAGGGCTACCTGCGCTCTCAGTTCTGTCTGACGAACGGGATGTATCCTCACAAACTGGTTTTCTAAATTGCTGACAACCTAATTAAACAACTTTATGTGTCAAAAAAAAAAAAAAAGAATACTAGACACGAGCTGGAGCGCACTCTGCTCTTGCAAAGGTCCCCAGCATCTGCCTGACACTCACAACTGTCAGCAACTAGTTCCGGTGAAACAGCACCCTCTTCTGGCCTCCACGGGCTCCTGCAGACACGGGGTGTACAGACACACATGCAGAAAAGCACTTATATACACAAAATAAGGCAGAGTTTGAAGTCAGCCTAGTCTGCAGTTCTGAGGAGTGAGTTCCAGGACAGCCAGAGCTGTTACACAGGAAAAACCCTGTCTCAATGCCCACCCCCCAATATAGGAAGGGAGGAAGGGAGGGAGGAAGGGAGGGAGGGAGGAAGGGAGGAAAGAACCTAAAGTTACTGGACCTTTTTTCATTCCTTTTTTTCCCCTTGGTTGTAGTCTCTTGTGGCACAGGTTAGCCTCAAATTCCCTCTGCCGGGAAGAATGACCTTGGAATTCTGACCCTTCTAGGGCAACACCTGGTTTGCACAGGGGATCTGACCTGGAGTTTATGCAAGCATCGTACCAATTGAATCATACATATTCCCATTTTCATATTTAAGACTTAAATGACTTGGGGCCATGACCTGCCCAGTCACCCCAGTTTGTTAGGCCTGCACTGCAATGGCCCACAGTGGTGGGCTTCAGTATGCCTTGGCCTGTGATGTACCCATCCACACCCGGCCACAGATCCTCTGCCTGGGTGCTCTGGGTATTGCCTCCATGGTGGTACTAACTACAGCTTTGGTCCCTGTGACAGCCCGTGAGGGTTAGAGCGGCAGATGCAGTAGGTCTGGGGTTGGATTCCTGAGACTGCAGGACATGCAGTTTCTAGTTCCCCAGAGGGGCTGGTTCCCTCTTGACAAGGGACTTGGTCAAGAAGGTTACAACCTTGGGTACTTAGGAACGTAAGATTTGAGATGGCTTTGTGCCCCTGTCAGTTAGTACAAGGCATCGGATGTCAGTGGGAACAAAGGTTGGGAGGATAGATGTTGAAGTACACAGAAGGTCTCCCATCCATGTACCAGCCAGGCCCAGTCCTGCTTAGCTTCCAAGATCAGACAAGATCATGCAGTCAGGGTGATAAGGCTGTAGACAATATACTTTTTCTCATTCTTCCTTCCTTCCTGTCTTTTAAAAAACAACAACAACAACAACAAAACAGGGTCTGACTGTGTAGCCCAGGCTGGCCTTGAATTCACAGTGATCCACCTGCCTCTGTGTCCTCCTAACTGTTGGTATTAACTAACTGTGTGCACCACCACACCCCACTTTTAGAAAATAATTAAAGGGAGCTGGAGAGATGGCTCAGTGGTTAAGAGCACTGGCTGCTCTTCCAGAGGACTCAGGTTCAATTCCCAGCACCCACATGGTGGCTCAAAGCTTTCTGAAACTTGAGTGCACCATCTCCTGGCTTCTGTAGGCACCAGACACACATGTAGTACACAGACATCTCCTGGCTTCTGTAGGCACCAGACACACATGTAGTACACAGACATGCATTCATGCAAGACACCCACCCACATACAATGAAATAAATTGGTTTAAAAAATTTTTTAAAGAAAACAATTAAAGGTAACGCATCAATTATTTTCCTAACGTGTATAAATTACTTAGTGAATTGTCTCTGTCCCTCTATTTCTGTGACAAAACACCATGACCAAGGTGACTTAGGAAGGAGGGGTTTGCTGAGCAGTGGGCACACCTTTCAACCCAGCTCTAGGGAGGCAGAGGCAGGTGGATCTCTGTGAGTTTGAGACCAGCCTGCTCTACAGAGCAAGTTCCAGGGCAGCAGGTCTACACACAGAGACCCTGTTTTGAACCCCTGCCTCCACAAAAAGAGTTCATAACTGTATTGTTTGAATAGTAATGGCTTCATAGACTCAAGTATTTGAGTGCTCGGCCCAAAAAGAGTGGCATTATTAGGGGGTGGGGCCTTGCTGTAGAGGGTGGGGCCTCATTGGAGTACAGCCTTGTTGGAGAAAGTGTATCACTGTGGAAGTGGGCTTTGAGGTTTTATATGTTTAGGCAGGCCTAGTGTATCAGTCTCTCTCTGCTGCCTGAGGATCTAGATATAGGATTCCTAGCTCCTTCTCCAGAGTCATGTCTACCTGCAAGCCCCCATACTTTGTGCCCTGATGATAACAGACTAAATCTCTGGACTGCAGGCCAGCCCAGTTACAAGTTTTCCCTCATCAGAGTTATGGTCATGGTGTCTCTTCACAACAATAAACCATCACCACAATCACTGCGAGGAGAATGGTAAGAAGCGGGCAGGCCTGGCTCGGGAGCAGCAGCCAGGAGTGTACATCTTCATTCACAAGGAGGTAGCAGAGAGACAGCACCGGATACTAGCACATGACTTTGAAAACCTCAAAGCCCCCCAACACATATATTTCTTCCAGCAAGAGCGCACCTCCTAATCCTCCCTAAGCAGCCACCAACGGGGGACCACATATTCAAATGCCTGATTTATGAGGACATCTCTCTCAAAGCCTCCACCACTAAACACTTATAAGAGGGATAGAAAATGACCTAAACCGGGGGCTGGAGAGATGGCTCAAGTGGTTAAGAGCATTGCCTGCTCTTCCAAAGGTCCTGAGTTCAATTCCCAGCAACCACATGGTGGCTCACAACCATCTGTAATGAGATCTGGTGCCCTCTTCTGGCCTGCAGATATACACACAGACAGAATATTGTATACATAATAAATAAATAAATATTAAAAAAAAAAAGAAAGAAAATGACCTAAACCTACTGGAGAGGGGGAATAGAGAAATCCAGCTGGACCGTGTTTTACTGTTTGGTGTACAACAAATAATGTAGCTTTTGGCTAAATAACATAAATAATAAATGAAATAAATATAAATTGTTATATTTATATTACATTGCCAGTGTTAGAACTCAGATCTACAGTGCCCAAGTAAAAAGCTGGGCATGGTTACACATTCCAGTAATCCATCACTGTGGGCTTCAGGGACAAGAGAATCTCTGGAACTTGCACCTTGTCAGCCTATCCCTGGGTCCGGTGAGACTGTCTCAAGGGAAGAAGGTAAGAGGACAACAGCAGAGAAACCCACATCCTCCTCGGTCCCCTGCCTGTGTACACACACGCCACACCCCCTCTCTCCCCACTCTGAAACACACACGCCCCACAGGAGACGTGATTCGCAGCTTCCTCACCGTTTAAGGTCACGGTTGTTTACACAGCACTCCTGGTAGCTTTTCTTCCTGCACTAAAACCGTGCTGATCCAGACTGAGTGGAAGGAAGGGAGGACCAGAGCAGGGCAGGGAACCCGAAATGCCTTCGGCTTATTGCCCACATTAGACCTAAGGGCATTTAAAGGCCTTCTTCCCCCCCCCCCTCCCCGTCAGGCCACGGCGTACGGTAGCGAAATGGTATCAGGTGGAGATAACTTAATCAGGTGGGTACTTTGGCCAAGTTACAGAGAGCCAGCTTTGAGGCAAGCAGGGATTTCCTGCCGTAGAACATTTGTAAATAAGGAATATAATGAACTTCCAACCTCAAACGGAGGATCCTGTTGCATGTGTACGTGTACATGAACACACATACTTATGCATGCATGCATTTACATCTATAGCTGTATAAATGCACACACAAACATGAGTTATTTATTTGTTTGTTTTGAGTTAAGGCCTCTCTATATTACCCCAGCTGTCCTGAAGCTCTCTCAGCAGACCAGGCCGGCCTTGAACTCAGAGATCCCCCTGCCTCTGCCTCCAGAGTGCTGGGATTAAGGGTATGTACCACTACTCCTGTAGTATTGTGAATCTTTTTTTTAGCTTCCCCAGGAAACTGGGCCATTCGTCTGAACAGTTATCTACCAAGGAAGGTGGTAGATATTTAAAGTCCCCCCATTTGTATATAGAGGTCAAGTCCACCTCCATTTGTTTATTTGTGTGTATGGAGGTCAGAGGTCAATTTTTAGGAGTCCGCTCTTGCGGTCCACCATCTGGGAAGTCAACTTAGGTCAGTAGGCTTGGTGGTGAGTCACTTACCTTCTGGGCCACCACTCTGGCCCTAGTGGGGATTCTGTAAATATTGATTCTCGATTGGCACTGATTCCTATTCTCTCAGAATTGATATAAACTCAAAGTAGGAATTCTGGGCTGGAAAGATGGCTCAATAGGTAAAAGCACTAAGCTTTTGTAGAGGACCTAGATTTGATTTCCAGCACCCACATGGTGGCTTCATCCACCTATATCTCCAGTTCCAGGGGGGTCTGATGTCCTCTTCTGGCCTTCTTAGGGTCTTGCCCAAATGTGAAACACACTCATTCAGGTACACACATATATACATAATAAATAAATGGCACACGCCTTTAGTCACAGCTCTTAGTAGGCAGAACCAGCAGATCTCCAAGTTTCAGACCAGCCAGAGCACATAGTGAGAAACCTGTCTTTATTTATTTATTTGTTTGTTTGTTTGTTTTGGTTTTTTGAGACAGGGTTTCTCTGTAGCCTTAGAGCCTGTCTTGGAACTAGCTCTTGTAGATCAGGCTGGCCTCGAACTCACAGAGATCCACCTGCCTCTGCCTCCCAAGTGCTGGGATTAAAGGTGTGTGCCACTACCGCCTGGCTCAAAATTGAATTTCTTGAATTTAATGAGTTGAGGGCTGGCGAAATGGCTCAGCAGGTAAAGCCACTTCCTGCCAATCCCGACGACCTGCGTTCCGTTCCCAGGATCCACTGGATAACCAAGTCCTGAAAATTGTCTCGAGACCTCTCCACTCATGCCATGGCACCTGCCCTGCAGCCTGGGAGTTTGCTTACAGTTAAAGATGGCAGTGCATCCTGCCATGGTGGGAGGCAGACAGATAGGCCACTGGAACAGTAACTGAGAACTGTACAGCCTGGTCCCCAGGAGGTTAGCAGAGAGACACTTGGTCTGGTGAAGTCCACTCCCCAGCAATTCACCTCCCCCAACAAGGCCACACCTCCCCCAACAAGGCCACACCCTCTAATCCTTCCAAACAGGTCAACTGGAGATTAACCAAGTTTAGGGCCGTCCAGTTACACCACCACATTCCACTGTCTGGCCCCACAGGCTTGGAACCAGACCATAATGCAAAATGCATTTAATCCAGTCTCAAAAACCCCCCATAGTTTTTAAATCCCAAGACTGCTGAGAAGTCCTCGGTCTCTTCTGAGACTCAAGGAAAGGTCCTAACCCTAAAATCAAAATCAAAGAGCAGACTCTATACTTCAAACATACAATGATATAGAATGTTCATTACCATTCCAAAAGGAAGGGAAGAGAAGCACAGTGAGGGAATACTGGACCAAAGAGACTGAAACCTTTGATCTCTCTACAGAGACCAGTCTGGCCTGAACTCAGAGGCCTGGCTGCCTCTGCCTCCAGAGTGCTGGAATTAAGGGCATGCCATCCCTTTATATATATGATAATTTATTCTTTAGCACAGGGCCTTTGGAGATATTTCATAGACATTCGGTAATGGGAGATTAAAAACTGAACATCCCAAGGCCTTTGGGTTCGTCACTTAGGCCACTGTGGAGTGAGAGGACCCAGCTGTGAATGAAGGGTACGGGTGAACGGAAGGGTTGTGGAACCAAAGAGGCTCGGAGAAGGTTCTGAGAGACCCGGTGTCCAGTACAGTGTGGCAAAGACTTCAAAAAGAGATTTTGTTTATGTGTGTGAGCATATGCCTGTATCAGGGTGTGGTGCCTACAGTGACAAAGAGGTCACAGTGGTTCTGGAAAATTTGGTGGTGGTGATGATAAGATGGAGGAAATGTCAGTGGTCACAGTGACTGGTGGGAGCCATAGTGCTGGCCATGGTGGCCGTGGGAATGGCACTGGATTTGGTAATGACGGAAGCTATTTTGGAAATAGAAGCAATGATTTTAGTGACCACGCAGTCAGCCATCAGTTTGAAAAGGAAGAAGCAGCCGGGCAGTGGTGGCACACACCTTTAATCCCAGCACCTTTAATCGGGAGGCAGAGGCAGGTGGATCTGTGAGCTTGAGGCCAGCCTGGTCTACAAGAACTAGTTCCAGGACAGGATCCAAAGCTACAGAGAAACAGAGAAACTCTGTCTCAAAACACCAAAGAAAAAAAAAAAAGGAAGAAGCTACGGCCCCTGTGGTAGTGGAGGCCAAACCAGGAAACCAAGGTGGCCAAGGTTATTCCACAGCAGTTTCAGTAAAGGCAGTAGCTGAAGGTTTCAATTACTGCCAGGAAATGCAGCTAGACAAGCTACAGCAACGGGCAACACACAAACAAATAACCCCACCCTCAATTTATGCTGATTTATATATCAGGTCCTTAAAGTTTCTGTTCTTTGGAAAGTGTAGAACTCTAAAATAACTCTGAGGAGACTAGTGTAGAACTCTAAAATAACTCTGAGGAGACTAGTGTAGAACTCTAAAATAACTCTGAGGAGACTAGTGTAGAACTCTAAAATAACTCTGAGGCCTCTCAGCCCCAGTGCTCCCCCCTCCCCTGGGAACCAGGAGTCTAACAATTACCCGCACACATCCTGAAATGTCTCCCTGAGTCTTTGTGAGTGTTCTCCAGATAGAACTCAGTTATTGCAATTGGGACAAGATAACCCTTAAGATGTTGACTCAGTTCCTGATGTTTTGACTCGGTCCCTGGGAAGGGGTCAAAGTAACCCTCAAATGTTTCCTCTTATCTCACCTGATCTGGCAACTGCCCTCCAGCCCTGGCACAGACCAATTATTGTTAACAGCCCTTTGAATAAGCCAATCCCAATAGTTGGAAAACAACCCCCGAGTTCCCACCCCTTGTTTCTATGGCTTTTTGCTTTAAGAGTAGCCTGTACCAGCTATTCGGGGTCCTTGGCTTGAATGCTGGAGGACCCTGTCGCCACAGAATTAAAATCCTCATGCTTTTACATCAACTGCAGTTGTGAGAGTGTTTTCTTGGGGCGACTCCTCCTCCGTAACTGGATTCCAGGGTACAACAAGAGTATAAATTATTCCAACTGTCTTAGTCTAATTTCTGTTGCTGTAACAAAAACAACTTAGGGGAGAATGGGTTAATTTTAGCTCCAAGTTCCAGGTTGTTCTGGGGAAGTCACCGTGGTAGAAGCTTGAAAGCTAACACCCATAGTCATCAGTGGAGAGAGCTCGGTGTGCCACAGCTCACTTCCCCTCACAGGGAATGTGCCACCCACAGTGGGTGAATCTTCTCAGCGTGGTTAACATAATCAAAGTAATTCCCCACAAATATGACTTCTGACCAACCAGCTCTAGACAACACCTCCACCCCCGTGTGTGTGTGTGTGTGTGTGTGTGTGTGTGTGTGTATTCTTCAACGATCTCTTACTGAGACTGTCTTTGCAGGTCAAGTTCATAGTTGACTAGACTATGTTAAATTCATAACTAAAGCTAACATTGTAAGATTTATGGCTCGAGAGGGATCTGGTGGCTCCCAAGGTGAGTGGGGGACCGGGTGGGAAACAGAATATGCCATGTAGAGAGAGCTTGGGTATGGAGAGTTTATTTAGTAGGTATTGGTAGGGTATGAAAGGTGGGGTAGGGGTAAGGAGATAAAGAGAGGAAAATAAGGGTCAGAGAAAGAGTGGCAGAGAGAGAGAGAGAGAGAGAAAGAGAGAGAGAGAGAGAGAGAAGGAGAGAGAGAAGGAGAGAGAAGAAGGGAGGAGGAGAGAGAAAAAAATGGCCTCTACAGAAGAATGGCAGGCAGAGAGAGACAGAGAGAAAGGAAAGAAAGCAACTTGCCTAGGTGGCAGGAAGGGAGAGATTGGGAGTGAGGGAAGCTTGTCTCTTACTGACAGGGAAAGCCAGCCTAATTCTAACATGCTCATCTTTCTCTGTTCATAAAAAGGTGACGAGTTATATGTGGCCGGTTAAGGGGATGAGGGTGTCGAGCTCCAAAACTGCTTTCTGCTACCGAGAAAGTGTTACTTTGTGCATGTGTGTGTTCACATATGAGGGTTCTTGTGTGTATGGAAGCCAGAGAGCATTCCACAGAAGATTTGAGCACTTGGTCCCCAGGTAGTGGCAGTCTTGCTGGAGAACATTTATTCCGGGAGGTAGGTTTTGAAGTTAAGAGTTTTGCCTCTTTTACTCTCTCTTTGGGATTGCAATTGAGGGTTTAAATACCTAGCTCCCTGCTATGGCCTCTGTGCCTGCCACTTGCTGCCATGCTTCCCCCGTGATGGACTCTTCTGTAAGTTGCCTTGGGCATGGAGTTTTATCACAGTAATATAAAAGTAGCTATGCCGGTATGCCGGTAGGATTTGCTGAAGGAGGCAGAGGCAGGAGGATCACAAGTTCAAGGCCAGCCTGGGCTACTCACACACACACACACACACACACACACACACACACACACACAAAGAAAGTAGCTAGACGGGTGGTGGTGGTGCACACCTTTAATCCCAGCACTTGGGTGGCAGAGGCGGGTGGATCTCTGTGAGTTCAAGGCCAGCCTGGTCTACAAGAGCTAGTTCCAGAACAGCCTCCATAACTACAGAGAAATCCTGAGATAAAGAAAGTAGCTAACACACCATTGATACACAGAGTGGTGCCCGACGTGATGGACTAAACCCACTTAAAAAACCTGAGAAGGCTTAAAAATAAGGGAAAGAGAGTTTAACACAGATTTTTGCTGTTTGTTGGTGGCGTGCTGTAGAGAGATTTCCTGATTCGGCAACAGCAGC
>NC_022017.1:4114228-4115527 GCF_000317375.1 Microtus ochrogaster
AGAGAACCCGCAGAGAGAGGACTATTGAACTTGCCTAAAGGTGAGATGATCTTTCGGGGTTCCTGATTCATGAAAGAGTCTGCAAGACATTCTGCAGGACACAACAGATAGTGACTGAACTGACTTTGAATTTTCCTGCTTCATGGAAATGTCTGCTGGACACTATGGGCCTGTAGGCCAAAGATGGATGCCCCAACGGTATAGAGAAACTTTGGATGACTGTACAGGCAGCGAGATATCTCTGTCATTTCTAGAATTTGAAAGTTGCTTTTTTCTTGTTTGCTTAGGTAATATTGTATCTTTCTGGAGTCTTTGATGGAGTTAAGAATAGTTAGTTATAGTTATAGTTTTCCTTATTTATGATAAAGATTATTGTAATTTTTATTTGATAACCATTTTGTTATATGTAATTTTGCTATGTTAAAGTTAAATCCTTCCTTTTTTTTGTTTAAACAGAAAAAGGGGAAGTGATGTGGGAGTGTCATATATCAATCTGTTGATTTCATTGGTTAAATGAAAGAAACTGCTTGGCCCTCATAAGTTAAAACATACGTGGGAGGAGTAAACAGAACAGAACACTGGGAGGAAGAGGAAGTGAGCTCAGAGATGCCAGGCTCCTCTCTCCTGGGCAGACACGATCGATGAAGCTCCGACCCAGGATGAACGTAGGCTAGAATCTTCCCGATAAGTGCACCTTGGGGTGCTACACACAGATGATTGGAAATGGGCTAGTCCAGGTGCCAGAATTAGCCTAGAAGAGGCTAGATAGAAATGGGCCAAGCAGTGTTTAAATGAATACAGTGTGTATGTTGTTATTTTGGGGCATAAGCTAGCCAGGCGGCCGGGGTGCTGGGGACGCAGCCCGGCCGCTCATATTACAACACACCATTCACTTTGTCCTTTGAGCAGGCCCTGTCACTGGTGTCACGCTCACAGAGTAGGCTGGGACTGCTAAGCTCACAAGACAAGCATTTCACTGACTGAGCTCCTTCAAACTCACTCACAAATGCTGGATTGGGTTTTCTATGTGTGTGTTGTGTGCAGGCTGTGTACATACTTAGAATAAGTGTGCACCAGGCTGTACATGTATGAATACACATGTGTGAAGACCAAGGATAAATGTTTGGTGTCTCTCTTTTTTGAGACAAGGTCTCTCTACATAGCCATAGATGTCTTGGAATTCTATGTAGACCAGGCTGGCCTTGAACTCACAGAGGTCTATTTCTGCCTTTTAGTGCTAGGATTAAAGGCATGTGCCACCACATCTGGCTTAGACTTTCAGGTTTTTTTTTTTTTTTT
>NC_022017.1:4116032-4125284 GCF_000317375.1 Microtus ochrogaster
GACCAGGCTGGTCTCGAACTCACAGAGATCCGCCAGCCTCTGCCTCCCGAGTGCTGGGATTAAAGGCGTGCGCCACCATCGCCCGGCTTGAATAATTTTTTTTTTTTTTTTGGTTCTTCAAGACAGGATTTCTCGGGCTGGAGAGATGGCTCAGAGGTTGAGAGCACTGCCTGCTCTTCCAGAGGTCCTGAGTTCGATTCCCAGCAACCACATGTTGGCTCACAGCCTTCTGTAGTGAGATCTGGTGCCCGCTTCTGGCCAGCAAGCATACAGACAGACAGAACACGGTATACATAATTAATAAATAAATAAATAAATAAACAAACAAACAAATAAGAAAGACAGGATTTCTCTGTGTAGCTTTGGAGCGTGTCCTGGCACTTGCTCTGTAGACCAAGCTGGCCTCAAACTCACAGAGATCCTCCTGCATCTGCCTCCTGAGTGCTGGGGTTGAAGGTGTGTGCCAACACTGCCCAGCGGTATGCTTATTCTTTGGGTTTGTGTAAGTATTACTTAATTTATTTATTAATTAAAAAAAAATATTTGTCAAGCTGGGGTGGTGGTGGCACAAGCCTTTAATCCTGGCCCTCAGAAGGCAGAGGTAGGTGGGTCTCTGAGTTCAAGGTCAGCCTGGTCTATGTAGTGAGTTCCAGGATAACCAGGATTACATAGAGAAATCCTATCTCAAAAAACCAACCAAGCAAATGAATAAATATATAATATTTGTCTGCTGGTCAATCTTGGTATAAAAGGAGACTGTGGCTGTTGATATTTAAGCCCCCTAAAGCTATCATTTCCAGGGCTGGGGAGGTAGCTCAGGTTTGACTACATGGTAGGGTTTGACTAGCATTAATAAGCCCTGGTTCATCCTTAGCCCCATAAACCAAGTGTGTTGCTACACTCCTGTAATGCTAACTCTGGGAGGAGGGGGCAAGAGGATCAGAAACTGAAGGTCATCCTGGGATACACAGTGAGTCTGAGGACAACCTGGGATACTGCGAGACCATGTGTTAAACCACCTCGTCTCTCTCCCCCCAAATCTCAGAGCATCAGTAGAGAAGACTGGCAGTCAAGAATTGTACTGTAGCAACCAGCACTGGGCAGACACCTGACCAAGCACAGTGTGAGTTCACAGGAAGAACAATCAGGCTGGGGGCTGGGGACTCCGGGAGAAGAGGAGTCAGCTTGCAGCTCTGTGGGATTTAAGCTGGACCATCTGCCCTGAGGCTAGTCTTCCTAAAACACTGGAGAAAAACCTCAAAATGAAAGTGCTTTTTTTGTTGCTTAAGCATTTATCACTGTGCATGTGTATGTCACGTGTATGTATGTCCATACGTATGTCATGTGCATGTATGGCCACACACATGTCACATGTGTTTGGTCATGTGTACAGCCCATGTGTGGTCGCGTGTATGCCATGTGTGTGGTCATGTGTGTCATGCACTTGTTTGTTCATGAGTATGTCACATGTGTATCGTGTTGTATATGTCATGTTGTGATCATGTGTATGTCACGTGTGTATCGTGTTGTATATGTCATGTGTGTGATCATGTGTATGTCACGTGTGTATACGGTCATGTGGGTGACTGTGGATGCTAGAAGAAGGCAGTGGAACCCCTGGTGTGAGTTGCCCGACATACCCCCCTCCCCGGCCGGGGCATGGAGGAGCAGTATGTATTCTTTTGTTTTGTTTTGTTTTGTTTTTTGTTTTTTTGTTTTTTTTTTTTGGTTTTCTCTCCAACCCTTGGTTTTGTGTTTTAAGAGTGGGTCTCCCAAGTGCTGGGATTAAAGACGTGTTCTACCATTGTCTGGCTGGCACTTGGGAGGCAGAGTCAGGCAGATCTCTATGAGTTTGAGCCCAGCCTGGTCTACAGAGCAAGTTTCAGGACAGCCAGGACTGTTATACAGAGAAACCCTGTCTTGAAACTCCCCCTCCCCCCAAAAATATCCAGCCAACCAGTGGTGGCGCGCACTTTTAAACCCAGCATTTAGGAGGCAGAGGCAGGCAGATCTCTGTGAGACCAGGTGGCCTCAAACTGTCTTGAGCTACCAAAAAAAAAGTGTGTGTGTGTGTGTGTGTGTGTGTGTGTGTGTGTGTGTGTGTGTGGAGGGGGGTTGTGTTTGTCTCACTATGTAGCCCTGACTGGACTGGAACTCATTGTGTAAACCAGGCTGGCCTCCAACTCACATCAATTCTCCTGCCTCTGCCTCCCAAATGCTGGGATCAAAGACGTGTGTCACCATGTGCAGTGGATGAAAGGGTTTTGATAATGTCAATTTTGTGACATTCTCTCAGACCTCTGGGAAAGACCTAAACTCCATTTCACGTTCTTTCTTTCAGAAATGCTTTGTTTCATTGAGATAGGGTATCAGGTAGCCCAGTCTAACCTCCAACTTGACACTAGCTAGGGCTGGCCTTGAACCCCTGAGCTTCCTGTTTTCCTATCACAGTAGAAACACGGACCGTGCTGGGGTTGCGGTGCCACAAGGCGCAACTGGAGTTTATTTTTGGCCTTTACTATTTGGTGTTCTGAAGCTTTGGCCACACTGTGGGACTCTTTACTGCCCTCCTTCTGAGCTGAGTGTCTTGGCTGCTCCTGGGTCTAGGATTCTGAAAGACAATAGGAATGTGAATGAGGTCTAAGAAGCATAGCATTCTGGGAAAGAAGAAGCAGGTGGAAAAGACGAGGGAAGGGAGTTGTCCAGGAATGATCTGCAGAGGAATGAGGCCCTCGGTGTGCCTTCATTCCAAGGACCTGCTGACACTAGCAGACACCTGTCTGTAGGGGAGGTAAAAAAGAATACTCCAGAAGGCAGGTTTCTGGTGGTTTCTAGTGACCATGGATATGCAGGGAGTTTTTTTTTTGTTTTGTTTTGTTTTGTTTTGTTTTTCGAGACAGGGTTTCTCGGTGGTTTTTGGAGCCTGTCCTGGAGCTAGCTCTTGTAGACCAGGCTGGTCTCGAACTCACAGAGATCTGCCTGCCTCTGCCTCCCAAGTGCTGGGATTAAAGGCATGCGCCATCACCGCCCTGCGGGAGTTTCATTTGTATGCTAAACTGAACACCCTCCAGGTGGTTAAGGTTAAAGGAGCCATAAAAGTTGTAAGGAGAGGTAACTGCCAAATTCCCAGAAAAAAAAGCTAAACACATATTCCTCCAGCTGTTAGCCCATCTGCCTCCCCCTGGTCTTTATCTAGAATCTGTAGACCCCTCCCCCACCCCCAGAGCTGAGAAGTGGACCTGCTAGGTTACTACTCTTCCCCACCGCTGCTCAGGGGTCTTTGGCCTTGTTATTGATTTCACAATTCAACAAAGAAAGTGGCATAGTTTGGGACAAGCACCTGTAAGAGGCAGAACAAGGTTTGGTTCTGAAGGACCAAAGTACAGGAAGTAGCCTTCAATTTCAATCATATGGTTGTGATTTTTTTCCTTTTTGTTTATGTGTGTGTCTATATGCCCCCAAGGTCTCCAGAGTTACAGATAGCTGTGAGCAGCCTGTCATCCATGGTGGAAACTGAGCGTAGGTTCTCTGGAAGGACAGCAAGTGCCATTAACCAGCAAGCCATCCTGAAAGTCCCTGCAGTCATAATATATCACCAATGCCTTGTGATTTCGTCTGTTTGTTTCTTCTAAAGCTGAGGACTGAACCCAGGACCTTCCCTTGCTAAGTGAGTAGTCTGCCACCAAGCCGCATCTCCAGCCGCATCACCAGGGTTTATATATTGACAGTGCCTGCCTGGACCAGAGAATTAAGGAAGACATTGAACTTAATTTAGAACACATTGTTCATACACATGGCCACAGTGTTTATACATTATACACTGAAAATTAACTGATAAGCCTGAAATATATCCTGTGACAGCTAAAACGGTAGAGTAGTCTAGAACCATTGTACATGGTGAGGAGCTAACCAGGCCAATGAGAGAGTGTGTTGGCTAGGCTATGTCAACTTGACACAAGGTAGAGCCACCTGAGAAGAAGGAACTTCAGTTGAGAAAACGCCTCCACAAGACTGTAGACAGGCCTGCCTGTAGGGTCTTATCTTACTGAGTGATTGACGTGGGAGGACCCGCCCACCGTGGGAGGACCCGCCCACCGTGGGAGGAAATACCCCTGGGATGGTGGGTCTGAATTCTTAGTGTGTGTGCCTGAGCGCTTCAAGACTGGGTTCGTCTGTGCAGTCCTGGCTGTCCCTGAACTCACTCCGTAGACCAGGCTGGCCTTGAACTCAGAGATCTGCCTGCTTCTGCCTCCTGAGTGCTGGCCTTAAAGGTATGTGCTATCTATCACTACTGTGGTGGTTCTGAGTTCTAAAAAGAAAACAAGCTGAGCAAGCCACAAGGAGCAAGAGAGTGAGCTCCCTCCATGGCCACTCCACTCTCCCTCCTGGTTTCAGTTCTCGACTTCTGTCAGTGAACTGACTCGGAATATGTAAGCCAAATAAACCCTTTCGTCCCTAAGGTGTTTTTTTGGTCATGGTGTTTCATTACAGCTGTAGTAACTCTGACTAAGACCGATGGCTCAGCAGGTAAAGAAAGACGCTTGCTACCAAGCCTGATGACCTGAGTTTCATCTGTGAGATCCACGATGCAGAAAGAGCCAGCTCCTACTGCCACACCCAAGTTACTGATCCCCAAAAAGATATCCACAGAACCGGATTCCTATGCACAAGAAGGTTTTTAATATGCAAACTCGAGTTTGGACCACACCTCCAGCAAAGGCAGTGGGTGAGGGGAGAGCAGTGGCGAGCTCAGGAAGGGGGAGCTTTTAGAGGGGAGACACCGTAATAAGGGGAGCTTGTGTCCTATTGTCTTGAGACAGGGTAAGGAGGGCATAGGGTAAGGTAGTTTCTGAAACCACTGGTCAGTTTTTGGGTACGAAACCCTAACAAAGGGCCATTAATAACTGACAAGGTGTCTTCAAGGACAGGATGCCTCCTAGAACATCTGGACCTCAGTTAAATTTTATGGCCCTGCTCCCTAGATCCTTAATTGGCTATTTTCAGGGTATCTGTTTAAATTTCTGCTATCACAGCACATTTCTGGAGCTGAGATCTGCCCCTGTTCACTGTATGGCTTAAGATGAAGCCTCTTCTTTAAAATGTTTAAAATGGAGTTTGCAGAGTTAGGTCCTCACTCCACATCACACTTGTGCCATGACACACGTACGTTCATTACACTCCTCCCTACTAAATAGATCAGTGTAATAATGAAAAAATAATGAGTCAAGCCTTTCAGAAGTGCTAGGAAGGACGCGTGTGCCACTGCAGAGAGCAGTGCTAGTTAGGGTCGGTATAGGAACTGAACTGTTCAGTTAGGGAGGGCGTGTCTCTTGCCTCTGACTCCTCCCAGCCTGCACACGTGTGCGCCACCCTAAACTTTCCCTCTCCCAGGCATAACCTTTGCTAAGGCTTGAGATCAGAGGAATTTTTACTTTGTATAGTCCTTGGCATTAAATAAGGGGACCTTTACCCAGCACCAGCAGGCACCACCCTAGGGAGCCTCTCAGTGCGGCCCGGCACGTCCACAGTAATTAGAGCAAAGGGCCAGAGTTCAGGAGCCTCTTTGAGGGAAGCTCTCCTGAGCCAGCGCTGGCCCCATCCTCACTCCTGCAGGGCACGTCCATTGAAGCTGCCATTGGATTTAGTTCCTGTGGGAGACAGGATGGCCCCACCCCATAGTACTCCCTACACCCTACACAGGCAAGACTCCTAAACCCGGCTGAAGTGGATACTTACCAGAAAGAACTCAAGCAGGGCTGGAGAGATGGATCAGTGGTTAGGAGCACTGACAGCACTTCCAGCAGACCAGGGTTCAATTGCCAGCACCCATGTGACAGCTCACAACTGTCTGTAACTCCAGTTCCAGGGAATCTGACATCCTCACACAGGAATGCATGCATTCAAAACACCGATGTACAGAAAAACAAATGAATTCTTGAAAAACAAAAGAAAGAATGCAAGTATTTTTTGCTGTGATGAAGATGAAATGTAAGGCCCTCCACATTGAGCAACATTCTAAGGCTAGACAGATCTCAAGCATTTTACAGTTTGATTTTGCCTTAGGGAGAACTATTGCTTCATCTAGTAATGGTGGCGCATGCCTGGACTCTAGCTAGTGGGAGGCAGAGGCAGAGGAAGGTTGGCAGTTCAAGCCCATCTGCAGCTACATTGCAAGACTGTCTCCAGAACAAAACAATACAGTCTGCTGCTTCCGTGTAGGAAAATAAAGTGTTGCCGTGTCCCATCAAACGCCACTATAACAATGAATGTGCACATCGCTCCCAGAAGCCGCCGCCCTGTCCTAGATTTTCTCTTGCTATTCCTCTACCTGCAAGCTCTCTCTCAGACAGGTATCGTATCAACTGCTCCTGTCTGTCAGCCAGACTCATGCTTCATGACTGAGTGGAGCAGAGTGAGGGTTCAACTGGTAAAGAAAGGGCCTGCCTGGGGACCTGTAAAAGCCGGGCCTGATGACACACTCCGGTGATCCCAGTCCTGTGGAAGTGAAGACACCAGCGAGATCCAAGTTCAGTGAGAGAAGCTCTCATAAAAAATAACAGGCTGAGGCCCCGTGGTGGTGGCACACACCTTTAATCCCAGCACTCAGGAGGCAGAGATAGGAGGATCTCTGAGCCTGTGGCCAGCCTTGTCTACAGAGTGAGTTCCAGGACAGCCAGGGCTACAGAGAGAAACCCTGCCTCAAAATAATAAAAATTAAAAAGAAAAAAGTCATGTATGTATACAAACATACACAGATAGGTGTGGAGGATGAGAGAGGAAGACACCAGATGCCAACCTTTGGCTTCTACATGCATACACACGCGTGTGCACCATCCCACATCACACACACATGAACCCATATGCACACACACAAATAGGGAGGCCTTTCCTATGTCCCTTCTAAAATATCCTTGTCTCTACAAGCCTACAAAGTCTACAGCTTTTGCTGCCCCCGGCCATGGCTAGTTTTGGTTGTCAATTTGACTACACCTGAAATTAACTAAAATCCCCAAATGGAGGGCAGACCAGTGAGAGATGTTTGCTTAATTTGAAGTAGGAAGAACAACTTTTTTTTTTTTTTTTTTGTATTTTCAAGGTTTCTCCGTAGCTTTTGGTTCCTGTCCTGGAACTAGCTCTTGTAGACCATGCTGGCCTCAAATTAACAGAGATCCGCCTGCCTCTGCTTCCCAAGTGCTGGGATTAAAGGCGTGCGCCACCACCACCCGGTGGAAGAACAACTTTTAATCTGGATCCTTTTCTTTTCTTTTCTTTTCTTTTCTTTTCTTTTCTTCCTTCCTTCCTTCCTTTCTTTTTTTTTGTTTGAGACAAGTTTTCTCTGTAGCTTTGGTCCCTGTCCTGGGACTAGCTCTTGTAGACCAGGCTGGCCTCGAACTCAGAGAGATCTACCTGCCTCTGCCTCCTAAGTGCTGGGTTTAAAGGCGTGCACCACCACCCAGTCTTATTCTGGATCTTGAGGTGGGCACGCCTTTAATCTGGGTCACACCTTCTGCTGGAAGCCCATGGAAGAACTTGGTAGGAGGAAACACACGCTCTTTGCCTGTTTGCCCTCGCCTCGTCCACACATCTGTTCCTTCACTGCATGAGAGCCCCATTCTTCCTGAATCCAGCGCATACTGAAGACCAGCAGAGACATCCAGCCTTGTGGACTGAGCAACTGCTGCATTCTCAGACTTTGTGTTCACAGCCCGTCATTGTGGAGTTACCTGGACCATAGCCTGTAAGTCATTTCAGCACACAGAGAGATTCATTCCGTAAGTTCTGCTTCTCTAGAGAGCCCCGAGTAATAAACCCCTTTAAAGTCGTTGTACATTTACGTGTGTGCGCACGTGTATAGGTTCGAGGACAACTTGTCGGTTTTTTCCTTCTGACACATGGGTTCTGGGGATCCAACTCAGGTAATCGGGTTTGTCAAGAAGAACCTTTACCTTATGAACCATCTAACTGGCCCTGGTTGGTTGGTTGGTTGGTTCGTTCGTTTGTTTGTTTGTTTGGAGATAGTGGTGCCAATATACAGCCCAGTTGGGCTGGAACTACCCATGTAGACCAGTCTGACCTCAAACTCACAGAGATGGGCCTGCCTCAGCCTCCCACGTAAAGGCTTTGAAGTCTTTCTAAAATAACCCTTTTCAATATTAGGTGTTGCGTCATCCCAACTCTCTGCCCATCCTCCTTGAGAAGACTCTGAAGGCCTCTGTTTCAGTTTGGGTGAGTCCCCCTCTACCTCCAGGGATCAGTTTGTGTCTCAGGTACCCCTGGTAACTGGTTTTGGTTGGGGATTTAGCTTATGACCCGAGGAGGTGGCAGACATCACCATTTATCCTGAAAGTGTCAGCATATAGCTGGTGGCCTCTGCTTCCTCCACTTAGGGAAGCCTGCCTAAGAATGAAACCCTGCTGGTTCTGAGGCAGAAATGAAGGCTGGCAGGTGGAGTGTGGCTCAGGGACCTGTCTGTCTGGGCCCTACACAAGCCCTGCCCTGAACTCACTATGTCCTCCTGTTTCCCAATCCTGTGACTCAGTTCTTTTCCCAGCACAACCAGTACCATCTGGTTTCTACTGAGGACCAGCAAATCAAAAATAAGGAGGTAGGAGACTGAGGCAGAAGCCAGCGGGGCTCCACAGGGAGAACCTTGTAGCGGGGGAGGGGGGATTGGGATCATCAGCCCCCCAAATCATGACATGGAGACTTACTGTTAATTATGAAAGCTTGGTCTTAGTTTAGGCTTGTTTCTGGATGCTTTTTTTTTTCTTCTGGTTTTTGAGACAGAGTTTCTCTAACTTTGGAGCCTGTCCTGAAACTAGCTCTTGTGGACCAGGCTGGCCTTGAACTCACAAAGATCCGAGTGCTGGGATTAGAGGCGTGAGCCATCACCACCCTGCATGGCTGCCTTTTTTTTTTTTTTTTAACTTAACCCATGACTCTTAATCTATGTACTGCCCCAAGGCTTGCTTACCTCATCCACAAGTCTACATAACTGTCCATCCTGCTTTCCTCCTTCCTCCGTGTCTGGTGGGCTGGCCCCAGCTGGCTAGCTCCCCTTTCCACTCCGCCTAGCTATTGACTGTCAGCTTTTCATTAGATCAATCAGGTGCCGCAGGCAGGCCAGGTAAAGCAACAACACATCTTCACAAAGTTAAACAAACATCACACTCCACAGCAGAATCTACCTTGTTGTTTGTTTACAAAGTTAAACAAACATCACACTCCACAGCAGAATCTACCTTGTTGTTT
>NC_022017.1:4125489-4127759 GCF_000317375.1 Microtus ochrogaster
TCTGCCTCCCGAGTGCTGGGATTAAAGGCTGTTTTTTGTTTTTTCAAGACAGGGTTTCTCTGTAGTTTTGGAGCCTATCCTGGAGCTAGACACAGAGATCCGCCTGCCTCTGCCTCCTGAGAGCTGGGATTAAAGGCGTGCGCCACCACTGCCTGACTCAGAATCTACCTTTAAAACCCCACTCGGGCCTCACAAATTTTGTGGTGTGATTTACAGAATAACACTTTATTGTTGACTTGATATCTGCAGCATTTTACAATCTCATCTACACAGAACTGGATTCTAACAAGATTATGAATGACAGCGCATATGTTCTAGGGGTTTTGCTTGTTTATTTTTAGGCAGGTTCTTGTATAGCCCCTGACTCAAACTCACTTTGTAGCTGGGGATGACCTTGAACTCCTAATCTCCTAATATTTCTGCTTCTCCCTCCCAAGTCCTGGGTTATAGCCAACTTTTTTCAGAGAGAGAGAGAGAGACAGAGACAGAGAAAAGATGGCCTAGACCTCATTACATAGCTCAGGCTAACCCTGACCTTAGGATCTTTCTGCCTCAGCCTCCCAAACCTTAGGATTACAAGTGTACAGAATCACACCTAGTATATATATTTTTATTCATTAAACTAAAGATTTAAGACAGACAGGGGTGGTGCACACCTTTAATCCCAGCACTGGGGAGGCAGAGGCAGGAGACTCTCTGTGAGTTCAAGGCCAGCCTGGTCTACAGAGTGAGTTCCAAGACAGGCTCCAAAGCTACAGAGAAACCCTGTCTCAAAAAACAAAACAACAAAAGAAATCAAGCACTTTATTCAATATCATACAGCTAATAAATAACAAAGCAAGAACTCTAGTGTGTTTCTCTTGATTCTGAGTCTGAGGCCTGAAACCAAGTATGAGTGCTTATGCCCATGATCCAAAGGCTGAGGCAGGAGGAGCTAGCATTTAAGCCCAACCTGTGCTGAGCAGTGAGACTATGCCTCAAAAATCAGCACAATGCAATACTGAACTGCACTGCACTGCTGCACTGACAAGCACATGTTTTGTTTCCTTTCTTTCTGTGTGGTTTTTTTGTTGTTGATGTTGATCCTGGAGACAGGATTTCTCTGTGTAGCTTTGGAGCCTGTCCAGGAACTAGCTCCATAGACCAGATTGGACCTGAACTCACAGAAATCCACCTGCCTCTGCTTCCCGAGTGCTGGGATTAAAGGTGTGTGTCACCACCGCCCGGCTCAGCCTATGTTTTCTCTTTGTCTAGGTTTGTCATATGCTTATTTTCCCTCCTAGTGGAAGAGTGGGTCACTTGAGGTAGGATCTGGTTTGTGTTCTGCTTAGGGCAGCTTCCTGGAGATGGACAGAAAACAGGTGGCACCATCAGACTGTTTTGGAATCTGTTTTCCCTCAGCAGAGAACATGTAATTCACTGATCAGAATAATGCGTTACGTACTACACATGTATTACAGTGGCGTTTCCCACCTTTCTGGTGGATTCTTACAAGAAGATGTTTTGAATCAACTCAGTTTATATACATCCATGATGAACATAAGGTTCTGCAGATCAGAATCTTGTTCAGTACTTGAGGAATTTTCCCATGTTATGTATGGGTGTAGTAAGTTATTAATTTAGTTATTAATTTAGTCAGATACAGGGTCTTGTTACATAGCTCAGGCTGTTCTCAAAGTTGTCATCCTCCTGCCTCACTTTCCAAAGTATTGTGATTACATTGTATTTTCTACCTTACTCTTATTTTTTGTTTGTTTTGTCTTTTGGTTGTGGCAGAAAACCTGCCTAGAGCTTTTTGAATGCTAGGCAAACTGTCTGTCGGTAAGCTCTCTCCCTAGGACTCATACAGTTGACATCACAATAAAGTAGTGCATTAATGCGCTCTTGGGCCCTGAGATGGCTCAGCAGGGAAGGTTCCTGCTACACAAGCCTGCGGACCTGCGTTCGATCTCTGGGTCCCATAGTGGAAGGAGAGAACTGACTCCTAGGGGGTCTGCTGTGGCCTTCACACTGTAACCTACATACATGTGCTGTGGCAATATGCACCTGCATTCACGTATGTATAATAAATACAATTTTTTTTTTCAAGACAGGGTTTCTGGGAACCAAGATGGCCGCCTCCACGGCCCAGTGCCGAGTGACAAAAGTGGAGAGCAAGGCGGCGGCGGAGCCGCGCACGCGGGGGGTGCCCGGGAGCGCGCGACCACGGGGGCGCCCTTGCCAAGTTCTCCGAGTCCAGGCCCGGTGGTTCTCCCGGCGCCACCGCCTTC
>NC_022017.1:4127994-4144287 GCF_000317375.1 Microtus ochrogaster
TGAGCAGCAAAGTGGCTGCAGAGGTTCCTCATGGCAGCAAACAGGAGCTGCCAGACCTCAAGGCCCAGAGCCTGACCACCTGTGAGGTCTGCGGTGCCTGCTTTGAGACACGAAAGGGCCTGTCCAGCCACGCGCGCTCCCACCTCCGCCAGATGGGTGTGACTGAGTGGTCTGTGAAAGGCTCACCCATTGACACACTGCGGGAGATCCTGAAGAGACGGACCCAATCCAGGCCAGGTGGACACCTCCACCCACCAGGGCCTAGCCCAAAAGCCCTAGCCACGGTGGTGGGTAGCGGAGGTCCTGGCAGCTCACTAGAAGCCCGCAGTCCCTCGGGTCGTCACATTTCACCCCTGGGCCCCTCACCAACTGCTTCTCCTCCTCCCACGGCCCGGAAGATGTTCTCAGGCCTGGCTACTCCGTCCTTGCCCAAGAAACTGAAACCTGAACAAATGAGAGCGGAGATCAAGCGGGAGATGATGCCAGGGGCCCTGCATGGGGAGCCACACCCTTCTGAGGGTCCCTGGGGCACGCCTCGAGAAGATATGGCACCTTTGAACCTATCATCCAGGGCACAGCCAGTACGTGACATCGGTTGCGAGTTCTGTGGTGAGTTCTTCAAGAACCGCAAGGGCCTTTCCAGCCACGCTCGCTCCCACCTGCGCCAGATGGGTGTGACTAAGTGGTCTGTCAATGGCTCACCTATTGACACACTTCAAGAGATCCTGAAGAAGAAGAAGTCCAAGCTGCGCCTCATCAAGAAAGAGCCTCCAGCTGGAGACCTGGCTCCTGCTCTGGCTGAGGATGGCTCCCCAACAGCACCTCCTGGGGCTATGCATTCCCCACTGCCTCTGTCACCCCTGGCTAGCCGGCGTGGAAAACCAGGAGCTGGGCCGGCCCAGGTTCCCCCGGAGCTCAGCCTGTCGCCCATCACGGGGGCTAAGCCTTCTACCACCAGCTACCTGGGCCCAGTGGCAACCAAACGGCCCCTACAGGAGGATCGTGTCCTCCCAGCAGAGGACAAGGCCAAGACCGACATCCAGACTGAACTGCCCTTCAAGGCAAAGACTCTCCACAAGAAGACCTCCCACTCCTCCACCGAGGCCTGCTGTGAGCTCTGTGGCCTTTACTTTGAAAACCGCAGAGCCCTAGCCAACCATGCGAGGGCACACCTTCGGCAGTTCAGTGTGACAGAGTGGCGTGTCAACGTCTCTCCCATCGAGATGCTGAGTGAGTGGATCAAACACCGGCCCCAGAAAGTGGGTGCCTACCAAAGCTACATCCAGAGTGGCCGCCCCTTTACCAAGAAGTTCCGCAGTGCTGGCTGTGACAGTGACAAACGACCACCCCTGGGGTTGACACCTGGGGGCCTCTCCCTGGTTGGCAGAAGTTCTGGGGGGGAACTGAGGCCTGAGGCTGGCAGGGCAGCTGACAGTGGTGAACGGCCTCTGGCAACCAGACCACCCGGGACCGTGAAGTCAGAGGAGCACCAACGGCAAAATATCAACAAATTTGAACACAGACAAGCCGGCCCACCAGATGCCTCTGCAGCTCGGGGTGGTGAGGATGCCAATGACCTGCAACAGAAGCTGGAAGAGGTGCGGCAACCCCCACCCCGGGTCCGGCCAGTCCCCTCCCTGGTGCCTCGCCCCCCCCCAGACATCACTGGTCAAGTTTGTGGGCAACATCTATGCCCTCAAGTGCAGGTTCTGTGAAGTGGAATTCCAGGGCCCACTCTCCATCCAGGAAGAGTGGGTGCGGCATTTACAGCGGCACATCCTGGAGATGAACTTCTCCAAAGCAGACCCTCTGCCCGAGGAGCCCCAGGCCCCACAGCACAGAGAGCAGCTGTAGAGGCGCCCTAACATAACATGCATTCCAGATCCCCTCTTGTGCCACCTGTCACCTCCTGCTTCTCCTCTGTGTCCTTTCCCATTTCCCTCTTTTCTTTTCCGTTTCCAAAGGAGCAAGCC
Source organism: Microtus ochrogaster (assembly GCF_000317375.1). NCBI lineage: Eukaryota > Metazoa > Chordata > Mammalia > Rodentia > Cricetidae > Microtus > Microtus ochrogaster. Next base: position 4,129,968 of record NC_022017.1, read on the forward strand.
AAAACCTCAAACCGGCGCCCTTTGGGGGCCGGGCACACTACATCCTGGGCGCCGGGAGCCAGCTAGCCACCTTCCCTCAGCCTCTTTGAGCCTACCTGGTTGGTCCAGCAGGGGCAGTAGCCAGGCCTTTGGTGGTGGCTAATCTGGTTACAGGGGAGAACAGCACTTCCCTGTGTCTAGCAACCAGGCAGGGCTATGTCTGCCATCTACCATTTCCAAAGACCCCAAAGACCCCTGTTCCCTTTTGCCCCCATCAATATCTATTCTCACTCATGCACAGGCAAACATACACACATGGGCACCTCGTGAGACCTGGGATCTGCCCTAGCCCCCACAGTTCCCAAGTCAAACAACCACATCATGCCACAGTGCTTGCTCAGGGGAATCCACGCTCCCTCTGCTAACTTACTAGGGCTTGGGAGCCCCCACTGAGCCCACGATGCCACGGAAATTCTTGCTGGGTTCCCCCCTCCAAAGGGGGCCTTCCTAGCTTGGAAGAGTTCAGAGCTGACAGCTGCCTCCTGCCACGGCAGAGCCTCAGGGGCTCCAGGGCTGGGAGGGTAGAGTGAGGGGTGGGACTCTTCTCTCCCACCCCTGCCACCCTTCCCTTTTTCACTGTTGCTTTCTGTGTATAGCTCCCTAGATCTTTCACTTTAATAAAAATGCGTTTTGTGTAGAGAATAAGGAACGTGGATCTTTTTATTTTCCAATCCTGGGCCAGCTAGATACCGGGAGCTAATTGACCTTTTAACTTTTTTCAGTGGTCATCTTTTGGTTATCAATGTACCTAGAAATATGTAAATTAGATTAAATTTCTCTTCTGGACCACCCCCCCCCCAAAAAAGACAGGGTTTCTTTGTGTAACAGTCCTGACTATCCAGGCTGGCCTCGAACTCACTGAAGTCCACCTGCCTATGCTTCCCAAGTGCTGGGATTAAAGGTGTGTGCCAACACTGCCTGGCATAAATATGTAATTTTTGAAGAGTAAAATAATTATTAAAATAAAACAATGCATTGTGTACATAGATTTGACTATAACTGTTACATTTAACTTATATGCAGTGTCAAATCCAAGCTAAAACTTGATGTCATAAGTATTGAGCACACTTGGGAGGCAGAGGCAGGCGGATCTCTGTGAGTTCGAGACCAGCCTGGTCTACAAGAGCTAGTTCCAGGACAGGCTCCAAAACCACAGAGAAACCCTGTCTCGAAAAACCAAAAAAAAAAAAAAAGTATTGAGCATAATTGATATGCTAAACATATTTAAGGTACAATGAATAACGTGTAATGTATAATAACAATCTTTTTTTTGTTTTTTGTTTTTTTCTGATACAGGGTTTTTCTGTGTAGACCTGGCTGTCCTGGAACTCACTATCTAGACTAGGCTGGCTTCAAACTCACAGAGATCCACCTACTTCTCTCACCTAAGCGCTGTACAATAATAAACTTCATGATACTTACAATATAGTAAACTAGAGACGGCAGATGGGGCCCAGCCGGAGGAAAGAGCCAGATGTATTTAGAAAACAGGAAGTAAGGAATTCCATGCAAACGAAGATTTGTATGGTGATCATGTGTAGTAGGCTGTTGCCGTGTGGTAGGGAATCTGTAGACAGTGTGATGGTGCTTGCCTGTAATTCCAGCATTTAGGAGTCTGAGGCAGGAGGATTGCAAATTTGAAGACAGCTTGACTAAACTGTGAGACGCTCTCCAAAAAAAAGTATAACCTCCCCACCCCCTATGCACACATTTTCAGGAAATAGGCATTTACCATGAGCTCACGTCTCCTCCTTCCCTTAGTGTTGTAAGCTGTTTGGGAGCCTCTAACCCTTCCTAAGTGGGTGAGGGAGATAAATTGATCAGAGACATTGCAGCCATTACAGCGGTGTCCTAGTCAGTTTGTGTCAACCTGACACAGGGAGAGTTATCTGGGAAGACAAATCTCAGTTGACAAAACTCCTCCATCAGATTGCCTGTAGGCAAGTCTGTAAGGCAGCTTCTTGATTAATAATTGATGGGAAAGGGCCACTGAACAAGCAATAAGGAGCAAATCGTAAATAGCATTTCTCCATGGCCTCTGCATCAGCCCCCGTCTCAAGTTCCTGCCCTGACGTCCTCAGTGACAGGGCGGCCTGAGAGTCGTAAGCTGAAATACCCTCTCCTCCCTACGGTGGATTGGGGGGCTCTGCAGGAGGAAGGCTGCCATGAGACCCTGAGAGCAAGTGAGGAGTTAGACCAGTGAACCCTGGAGTGTTCCAGCACAGGAACCGTATTGGAGTCCCAGGGAACGTAAGAACGTTCCCGGGAGGTATCCACTCGCTACAGATGGAGAAATGAAACAAACTAGCCATGGTGGCATAAACACGCCACCACGAGGTGAAGCCTGGGGGATCAGGGCTCAAGGCCAGCCTCAGCTATGTCAGGAGTTCAAGATCAGTCTTGATTAAGTGAGACCGTGTCTCAAGGAAACATATAAGAAACAGATTGGCTTGCCCAGGTTCTTTTTTTCTTCCCCTCCCCGCAGCTGGAGGTGAAATTCAGCTTAGTCTTATCTTAAGATGTTCTTTCCACTGCTTCATCCTTTGCCTGGAATGTCTCTAGTGCTGGTGTAGAAACTGGAAATTAGAGGAGGACAATGGGTCAAGCCTAAGGAATGCCTCCATGGGAGGAGCAGCAGAGAAGTAGGGAAAGTAGGGGGACAGACAGGGGCACAGGATGATGGCAGCCTGGGAAAGGGGACAGACGGGGGGGGGGGCACAGGTAGAAGAGGAAGTGATTCCAGATTCACAACAGATGGGGAAACACACGGAGAGAGTGACGGGGTAGAGTGAGCACAGGCCCTGTTTCCAGCTGACCTTGACCTTGAGCTACCAGAAGTAATAGGGGAGCCAACTCCAACACTGCACCCGCAGGAAGTTTATCAGGAAGAAAACTCTGACAATGAGGGAACCGGAGGAAGCAAGACTGGGTGGGAACAGCTGAACTATATTGGACCATGCCCACTGGATGTAGGCTGTGAGGAATGGGGTAGGACCAGACATCCAAAGGCCACCTGCTAGCAGCACTTCAACCACCAACAGCTGGAATAATAAGTCCTTCATAGCTGTGTGTTGGCACACAGCTTTAATCCTAGTACTCAGAAGGCAGAGCTCAGTGGGTGGATCCCTGGGTTGGAGGCCAGCCTGTTCTATAAAGTAAGTTTCTACAAAGTGAGTTCCAGACCCTGTCTGAAAAGACAAAAACAGTCCTTACAGCAGGGATTCGGCTTATGCCTGTGATCCAGCACACAGTAGGCTGAGGTAGGAGGCTCACAAGGCTAATTTGGACCACATGGCAAGTTCGGGACCAGCCTGAGCTGCCGGAGAACTTATTTCAACTCTTCCCTAAGAAGTTCTTAGTTCTCAAAGGGGGTCTGAGCGCCAGTATATGATGTGTTGGCATTATTCACAGGAATAGCTTAGCAGCCTCTAAGGAAGACTATTTTTGGCACAGATAAAATGTAACTTTGGGAATAAGTACAGACGGAGTATACTATCACTCCTTATTGCCTAACAGTTATAACATGCTTTACATTTTACGTGTTATAAAACATTTAACATCTATCTATGAAACAGTCATAGGACACCCCCTGTGTATATGATCTTTGCTAGCTCCAGCTATACAAAGATAAGATACCACCTCCTAGGGTCTCATTATGTTGCCCTGGCTAGCCAGGAACTCCTGGAGATCTGCCTGCCTCTGCCTCCGGAGGGTTGAGGTCGAAAGTGTGGGACATCTCATGCTCAGTCTTCTCTATTGAAAGCTCAGTTTATTGGGAGAAAAAAGTACAAAGCAATAAACAATGATGGCCTGTGCTTCTGTTATCACTGCTTGTACGTGCAGCGCCCAGCCTGCGCTGGGTGCTTAGCGAATGGTGGGAAAATGAGTTAATTTGTTAAGCTTGAAAGTCCTACATGGTTTGGTCCTGGGAACCTGACAGGGGCTACAAGGGAGTGAAGGACAGGCACACAGACACAGCTGAGTTGAGAGGGCCTTGGAAGCTCTGACAGAGAGCTCAGAGCCTTGGCTTGATTGTTACACGAGCATAGGAGGAAAGGTTAGGGTTGTTCACTAGCTGGGAGGTCTCTGCAGGAGAGCAGTCTCAGGCTGTAAACTTCCAGGAGGGAGCTCAGTCCTTGCTTTCTTGTCCCTTCTGTCAACGTTCCCACAGGGACCAGAGGGAGCTTTGCCAATTCCCATGGGTTTGCGGCATCAGGGTCCCGGTCAATAGAACATATTCTCTCTCCCTGTACATCACGCAGGGCTCCTCTGCTCCCCACACTTGGGTAGTCGATAGAATTTAAGAGTAATCAATGTTGCCTAGAGGAATCAGAAGACAATCACAGAGTTGTTTTTGTTTTGTTCTTTTGAGACAGGGTCTCTCTGTGTAGCCCTGGCTATCCTTGGATCTAGCTCAGTAGACCAAATTGATCTCGAACTCACAGAAATCTGCCTGTTTCTGCCTCCCAAGTGCTGGGATTAAGAGTTTGTGTTACCATTGCCCGACTTAGAGCTGCTTTGCAATGTCTATATTACTGTTGTATTGGGGGTAAGGGTATGGTGTGCATGTGTGGAGATCAGGGACAGCACTGGGGAGTTCGTTCTCCCCTTCCACCTTTGGATTGTTTCCTAGGCTCAGTTCACCAGGCTTTCCTTGCTAACATTTTTTCCTCTTTGGCCCCATGGGTGATTTTGAGGAACCCTAAAGAGTAACTTTCCAGGTAACGGTGGTCAATGGCAGTGGTAACTAAGTTTAGGAAGTCGCAGAGAAAATGAAAGCATGAAGGAATTCGTGGAGTGTGTGAATGGGAAGCTTAGAAAGGACCCCTAAATAAAAGGTACGTGCAATAGGAACACACACGGCTCTTCCAGAGGAGCCACGCTCAGTTTCCAGCACCCACACTGAGCATGTTACAACTTTCTATATTCCAGTTCCGGGGTCATGAGCCTTCTGCAGGCATTGTACTCACAGTAAACACACACACACACACACACACACACACACACACACACACACAGAGTAAAATCATGCGTTTTTAAGATTTATTTATTTATTATGTATACAGTGTTCCATATATGTTTATTATACTTGTAGGCCAGAAGAGGGCACAAAATCTCATTATAGATAGTTGAGTCACAATGTGGTTGCTGGGAATTGAATTCAGGACCCATAGAAGAGCAGTCTCTTAACCCCTGAACCATCTCTCCAGTCCCCAATCTTTACAAGTTTTTTTTTAAACATTATACACATGACTAAAAACAAAACTTTTGTTTTTGGGAAAATTCATATTAATAGCTGGGCATGGCCCCGGTGGTGGTAACGGTTTCAGTGACAGTGCATGCCTGGCTGTCCTGGGATTCATTCTGTAGACCGCGCTGGCCTCAAACTCATAGAGATCCACCTGCCTCTGCCTCCTGAGTGCTGGGATTAAAGGCGTGTGCCACCACTGCCCGGCCAGTGTATGTCTTTAATCCCAGCACTCAGGAGGCAGAGGCAGGCGGATCTCTGTGAGTTCGAGACCAGCCTGGTCTACAAGAGCTAGTCCCAGGACATGCTCCAAAACCACAGAGAAACCCTGTCTCGAAAAAAAAAAAAAAGATAACAGCTCCTGTCTCATGATTTTGTGAGGCTTAATGGCTGCTTGTGTCATATATAGAAAAGAGTTCAGTCCCTGAGCGTGGTGGAAGAAAACCTGAAGGTGGTTCTGTAAAACCCATGATTTGTTTTGTTTTTCCAAGATAAGGTTTCTCTGTGTAGCCCTGGCTGTCTTGGAACTTGTTCTGTAGACCAGGTTGGCTTGAATTCAGAGCTTCTGCTGGGATTAATGGCGTGTATCACCAAGACTGGCATGATTTGTGTGTGTGTGTATGTGTGTGTAATGATGGGACCGAGCCCCACACACGGTGGGGCACACCCACTCTGCCATTCAGTTATGTCCTCAGCCCCACTTCTTTAGAAATCATAAATTCAAAGCTGGGCGGTGGTGGCACACACCTTTAATCCCAGCACTCAGGAGGCAGAGGCAGGCGGATCTCTGTGAGTTCGAGACCAGCCTGGTCTACAAGAGCTAGTTCCAGGACAGGCTCCAAAAGCCACAGAGAAACCCTGTCTCGAAAAACCAAAAAAAGAAAAAAAAGGAATCATAAACTCGAGTCTTTTTTCTGCCAGATTCTATTCCATGGGCGGTTTATGGATACTTCTATTTTCTAAGGAGGACAAGCTGTCCCCAGCTTAATCCGCAGAGGCAGCTTGGCCTTGGGGAATGGTCTGATAGCACTAGAATTGGAAGCAGATCACAGCTTACCGTAGGACTTCTGGTGGCTGAGTGGCCCAGCCCCAGGACTTTATGTGGGATGTGTGCAGCACTGCCATGGGTAAATGTGCATGCAGCCCATCTTGGTGGTTTGGATCAACTGCTCTTCTTCCCGTTTACTCTGAGGTAAGTCTCAGTGTCTCCAGGAGGCAAATTCCCCCATTCTTCAAGCTCCCTCCTCCCTCACTGAGAAATTCTTGCCCTAAATTTCTGTTTTGCTGCTTCAGGACTTTTTCTTTTCCACCAGGTACTCAGTTCTGATCTGGCTCACTTTGTTGTCTGCCGGCAGATCACAGATTGAGAGCTAATGCCCTCGGCTCCTTCAGATCCAGAGAAACAGACCAGGTGGCATTTCCACTGATACTTTGAGACGCCTTCTAATTGCATCAGTATTGCACGTACTATTATGTGGAAAATACATGCGGCCTGTCAGGCTTTGGGTTAATTGGTTTTACCTCCTGTCTCAGAGGGGCAGAGTCCTAGTCTGCATGCCGTCCCCGAACCAGCTTGACTCCCAGGGGAGTGGCAGCCAGAAGAAAGCTGTTCCCTCCACCCATTTCGTTCACAGCACCCACAGCCTCCAGGTCCCGCCCTTCGGAGAGGCACAGAAAGGAAATCTCAGAAGAAAACTTTAACTCAATTAATTTTTATTAATAACTAGGAGTGGCAGAAATACACTGCCGGGCAAAGATGAAATTTGATTATGCTTTAGTGGGTGCGGTTTGAAGTTTTTCCTCACTCTTGACCCACCTCTAATCTCATCTCCCACCAAGGGAGGCGCTCTAGTCCGCATATATAGGCGCTGCGCTGCACCGCAAAAATCAAAGCAGTTTTGCACCATGGGGAAGAGGCAGCCGAGGGCCGCAGCAGCTGCTCCCAACTGTGAGCTAAGTAAGTGGGCAGCTAGCGGCAGGGACGCTCCGGCCGAGCACACCTCGAAGCTGACACCAACAGCCCCGATCCTTTTCTTTTCTAGATGCAACGGAGGGTTCCAGAGAAGGTTGTGGGCCCGAGGGTGCTTGTCCAGAACTAACGTGTGCCTCTTCTCTTCTTTCAGGAGACCACTCTGTAAGGGAAGCTGCAGCCCTTACCCGGGTGCGGAAGTTTGGCTTTTTCTTTTTGTACACAGTTTGCTTTTGTTATCATATCTTTTAATTTCCGTTTCTGTGGGTCTATGCTTTCTTTCTGTCTCCATTCTTACATTTCTCCCTGCAGTTTCTGCATGAAGAACACAGCGCTGTCCTCTCTACCGCTATAGCCAGAAGGGAAAATCGGAAACAAATCAAAACAAAACAAAAACCAAACAAACAAGAACCAAGCGGTTTGGGTGGCTCTTCGAGGCAAGCTGGAGGACTTGTCAGGCCATTTAGTCTCCCCTCTTCGTCTCTACAGAAAGAGGCTCTGAGGTGGGAGGCCGGGGATGGAGCGGGACTGCTTTGGGGATGTCAGGATACTGTGTGGGGGAGAAGACAAAGCTTGGTGAGATGGAGGACAACTCACTGAGAGACTTGGGAGGAGGAGGAGGGCTGGTGCGGCCGAACTGGCTCCGCTGGTCGAAGTTTCGCGGTTCCTCCCAGATGTGGGGTGTTCTTGGCGCGTCAGTGGACACTGCGCTGTGGCCCAAGAAGCCAGACGAAGAGAGGCTGCCATGGTGCCTTATTGTCGGTTGTAGATGTATCTCGTAGTCATCATCTCTTCGGAGGAAACAGGCTTGTGGTTGCTTAAAAAGAGATGGTGGAAACTATGACAAAAATGTACGTAGCGTTCCCGGGCTGGGAGTTGCCAACCTGCCGAACCCGCTGTGTTGGAGCGGGCCACGCCTCCGACTCGGACCCGCCCCAACTAGGCCCCGCCCCCAGGTCCAGCATGGGCGGGCGGAGCCTTCGCGCCCGGTCCGCCCGCCCCGCTGTGCCTGGGCTGCAGGAGTCCAGCCAATCAGGAAGTGGGACTCCCGTCCTGTCGGCCAATCGCGGGAGGGCAGGAGATTGACCAGCTAGTTGCTGGCTTCTGGGATATGGAGTCGCCGGCGCGGCGTGTCAGGTGGTGGCCGAGCCGGTAAGCCGAGGTGCTGGAGGGGTCAGGGGTTACGGCGTTCCGCTTTGTGAGGGTGGGCGGGCGAGGGCACGGCCGGCGGACAGTCCGTATCCCGAGGAGACGCGGGAGCCCCGGGGTCGGTACAGGCGCTGCTGGTCACGGGCCTCGGCCTTTCCCCGCGACCTGGGGCAACCAGCCCACCGCCCCTCTCCGGGCTGGCTCGACGGGAGGCGTCCCGGGTCAGGGGTGCGCAGACCCGGCGCGACGCGGAGGGGGAGATCCGTGACGCAGTTTCCTCCCGGATCCCGGGGATCCGACTGCCCGCGGCCTCCCGCAGCGCAGCACCCTGTCAGCCCAGCGGCTGCCGGTGCTGCGCTGTTGGCACGAAGGCCTCAGGCCTCGGGGTTGAGGGCTGCCAGGGTCCCTGCGCTTTCCAGGCCTCATTCGGGACACGTCGCGCGCGATGGATGCGCCCCTTCTCAGCGGTTTCCTAGGCCCCAGTACTTTGAAAGCTCGCTTGTTTGATATTGCTCCTTTAGATTCTTTGTCCATGTCTGTTCTCTGGTCCAGGACTTCATTGATGTGTCAGACTATTTGGAAGGGCATCCTCAGGACACAGGTTGAGTTTCCGCTGTGTAATACGGAGATCCTCCGTTGTTCTTTGCTTTTCAACGATGGCATTCAAGGCTTCGAAAGCAAACATATTGAGGGAGAGCTGGCCAGGCCGGTGGGCTTCTAGGAGCTTCCGTGTGGCCTCTGGGGAAACCACGGGAAGCTGCCCACCTTGTCCACCGTGGCATCTCCATCACTTCTTGGCTTAGGCTTTCTTCTGTCCCACCACTTTCCGTGGGGTGACGGCAGGACCTTACAGGTTGTCGGCGTTACATTGGTTAATACATGTAAAGCAAGGTGCTTAGGCCAGTCCCCTGCCACCAGGTGTTTTTATTACTGCCTGCTCGTGCCTGCTGTTACCTGGCTTTGACTTTCTCAGGAGTCTCTGCTCAGAATCCCTTGGGCTGTTGCCAGAGGTTCCCCAGGCCAGTGCTTCCTAGCCATGTTATTAGTCTGAAAGTGCAGTTAATTACGGGTGAACACAGGCGCTGTGCTAACAGTTTCTTCTTAATCCTTGTCTTTTCTTTCTGAGACTGGAGCTTACTATATATCTCTAACTGGTCTAGAACTTGATCAAGTTGGCCTCCAACTTGCAGCGATCCTTCTGCCTCTGTGCTGAGATCAGTCACAAGCATTTACCACTCACGCTTGGCTTCTGCTTAGTTTATGAAATGAACGTGGAAAATAACGTTTTAGGCCATTTTTGCAGTAGCTGTGTTAGTAAATGTAGCCTATGAGATTTCACTGGTGTCTTTTTATTAGATATGTATTATCAGTCTTGCTTGAATTGAGTTTATTTTGGACACACACCTAAAAGGCTATGACTGCTGCACACGTGGTTTTGCTTGTTTCCGGAAGGCCTGTGGGACTCAGAAGGGGAATTCCTGAACACTCTGGCAGCACCTCTTGTTGAGGAACAGGGAAGCTGCATGTGACTCTTGAGATTCTACTCTGAGGAAAGCGGTGGTTCCTCGGGTTACAGCAGAGCTGGCAGGAGGCTTTGGTTCAGCTGTGACTCAGAGAAAATTGTATCCACAAAGTAGGATCTTTTTTTCTGTTTGACTTTGCAGCCAAGAGCCTGGTTAGGTGCTGTTTTGTCTGATACCTTCATTTTCTGCTATGCAAGTACATATTTGTATGAGCCTTAAAATCCCTCTTAATTCCCTTTAGTTGGGAGACCTCAGAAGTTCAGAGGAAGCTGCTGTTCCTTACTCAGCAACACTGCTAGGAACCAATTGCTAAATGAGAAACTCTGTTTAAAGAAAAGTACTGCTTACAAAGCATGCTCCATGGGCTGGAGAGATGGCTCAGAGGTTAAGAGCCCTGGCTGCTCTTCCAGAGGACCCGCGTTCAATTCCCAGCACCCACATGGGGGCTCACAAAGCTTGCTCCCTGTGCAGCAGTGGCAGGTGGCATATGCTCACTTGCTCATCTGTATTAAAACAGTTTAATGCTTCTTTAGGTCGAAAAGTGCTCACATTCACACATAATGAGAGGAGAAGGCAACAAGTTAATTATTAAAACTTCATCAGGTTCCAAAGAGCAGAAGGAAGCATCCCAGGATGAAGAATCTTTTACTATGTTTGTTTGACTTGACACATAACTTTTCTTTTAAGAAAAGAAGGTAAATGTTGACGGTGATACCTGTTAGGGTAAATGGGTTGGCTGTGGTCTAATGAAAAACATTCTTCAGGTTTTCTGGAGAAAAATTGTATAAGTAAGTCACAAAAAGTCTTGGGCAAACAGTTTTTGGGTGACGAAAGGTAGATTTCTTTTGTTAAATTTCTTCTTTTCTTCACGAAGCAAGGGCCTTTTATGGTCACAGGATGAGGTGTCAGGCCAGGTGGCCAGATTGCCCCCCCCCTTCAGGAAACCCTGCTGTAAAGCTGAGGTTAGAAGGAAGTTTGGAGGAAGCTTACCCTGGCCTAGCTGGAGGAACAAAGGACAAGGCAGAGCAGGGCACAGTAAACCGTTTGTGCTCCAGTAGGCAATCAGGATGGTGAGCCCTGCCAGCAGAGGAAAAAATTAGTTTTTATGAGTGTGCACCCGGCCTGCCCTCCACCCACGAGTGTGTACCCTGCCTGCCCTCCTACCCACGAGTGTGCACCCGGCCTGCCTTCCTACCCACGAGTGTGCACCCGGCCTTCCCTTCTACTATCCTTTTTTTTTTCTTAAAGGATTTATTTTATTTTTAATTATCTGTGTGTGGGGGGTGTATGAGTGTGTTTGCTCATGCCCCCATGTTTACGTGCCCATGCCTGCACGTGCTCGTGTGTGCAGATGCCCACCAAGGCAAGAGGTGTCAGGTCTCCAGTAACTGGAGTTACAGACAGTTAAGCCAAATGATGTAGGTGCTAGGAATGGAACTCTGGTCTTCTGGAAGAGCAGAGAGTGCTCTTAACCCCCCAAGCCATCTCTCCAGCCTCAGGCCATATTTCTAAAGTCATGGTTGATAAATGATACTTTTGCCTAATAGATCAGTACTTGACAGCTGGCCCACATTTTTTCCCCTGTTCTTATCTTCTTTGACACCCAAGCAGGCAGTTTCCTTATCAGCTGTGGTCCTCTCCCCAGATCTTACTTTCCTCCCTTCTCTTCTCCTCCCTCCTCTCCTTCCCTCCCTTCTCTGACTCTGTGTGTGTGTGTGTGTGTGTGTGTGTGTGTGTGTGTGTGTGTGTGTGTGTGTGTTTCCAGATAGGATCTGGCTGTCTAAGCCTAGTCTGGCTTGAAACTTCTCCCAGACTGGCCTGGAACTCTTAGCCTCCTGCTTTTGCGTTCTGAAAGCTGGAGTTAGAAGCACACGTCAGTCGTCATGCTAGGTTTTCCTTTTCTTGCTTTCCAAAGTTTGTCTGTTTGAGACAGAGTCTATGTAGTCCTGGCTCTCCTGGCACTCCCTACATAGGCTCCACTGGTCTGGAGCTCACAGAGCTGCCTCTGCCCCACTTGAGTGCTCAGTGCTGGGATTGAAGGCTGTGTGAGGCTCCCTAAACCTTCCCACCCCCTTTAGGTTTTCCTGTCAATTTAAAGAGAGAACTGAAGAGTCAGACTCGGGTAAGAGGCAGCATGCTGGGTGTTTGTTGAGTTGGAATTATAGTTCTTGGGTAAGATAGGTAGGGGAAGAGATGATTACCGTGGCATTCGAAGTTAGTAAAGTGACTGTCTCAGCCAGTGTCTCAGTGACCGTTGTGTCACAGAGAGCCAGCTCTGGTCCAGTATAGTAGCTTTGTGTAATGGGAGCACTATTTGTACTCTATGAGCTAGGTGTGTGGTGTGGAATTAAAGGCATTATATAGAACCCCGGTAGGTAGGGTGGATTATAGTTTTAAGGTCATTTTTTGTTATTGTTTGTTTTTGTTTTTTCAAGACAGGGTTTCTTTGTGTAGCCCTGGCTGCCCTAGAACTCGCTCTCTGTGTGCCACCACTGCCTAGCAAGATTTGGAGTCTTGCTGGGTGCTGGTGGCGCACGCCTTTGGGAGGCAGAGGCTGGAGGATCTCTGAGTTCAAGGCCAGCCTGGTTTACAAGAGCTAGATTAGATCCAGGACAGGCCCTATAGCTACAGTGAAACCTAGTCTTGAAAAAAAATTGGAGTCTTTCTGTTTTCTTGTGTTGGTCCTACCCTCCTTTCTAAGCAGCTTCAAGTTGGCCTTGAACTTGTGACTCACCTGCCTCAGCCTCCAAACTCTGTGGTGGCTGGTTCATATTCTCTTCTGAGTACTTGAGAGCCAGAGAGTGCTGCCAGGCTGTTGGATCTCCAAAGCCCTCAAAGGAGAACTGGAACTGACTCTGACCCTGCACTTGTCCCCTGACCTCCACAGGTGCACACGCGTTCACTACCATCACACACACACACACACACACACGAAGGTCTTTACACTCCGAGTGTGTCTGTCCCCTGACCTCCACAGGTGCACACGCGTTCACTACCATCACACACACACACACACACACACACACACACACACGAAGGTCTTTACACTCCGAGTGTGTCTGTGGAGCTGACTGGTGTCTTGGGAAAGGATCCAGGAGCGGCGTGGCTGTGCCCTTTACCCGAGGCACTCCTTATGGCATCTGGTTCTTCCTTACAGGTTGCTTGTATGTACATTCTAGTTCCTGATCTTTGATTTTATTGAAATAGAAGGCAGGAAGGAAAAAAGAGTTTTGGGAAGTGGGGAGATTTAGACTGTATAGAAACACCCCCCAGTATGGGGGCAGTGGGTGATAAAAACTTTCTTCTCTATACCTTAAAATTAATGAAATGACGATGAATGCCTTTACCTCCTATTAGGCAAATATAAGAAGCCATTGTTTTAAATGCAAGCCCTTTTTCAATATAAGAAAAAAATTGCTTGTTACAGTTGCCCATGTATTTAGTATTTTATACTTTATTTTGTTTCTTTTTTAATGATTTATTTTAAGTGAATTGGTGTTTTTCCTGCATGTATGGCTGTTTAAGGGTGTTGGGTCCCCTGGACTTGGAATTACAGACAGTTGTAAGCTACTGTGTGGGTGCTGGGAATTGAACTCAGGTCCTCTGGAAGAGCAGTGAGTGCTGCGCTCTCTCTTCAGCCCTGTTATTTTGTTTCCTTAAGCTAGGATGTTACTATGTGGCCCGTGGCTGGGCTGGAATTTGCTAGGTAGACCAGGCTGGCTTTAAACCTCCTCTCTCTGCCCCTGCTTCCTGAATTCTGAATTCTGGGATTATAGGCTTTCACCACTACACCTGATAGTGCGTGTTTTTTTCTTTTCTTTTTTCTCCTTCCTTCCTTCCTTCCTTCCTTCCTTCCTTCCTTCCTTCCTTCCTGTCTTTCTTCCTTCTTTTTTTTTTTTTCTTTTCAAGATAGGTTTTCTCTGTGCAACTTTGGAGTCTGTCTGTCCTGAAACTCACTCTGTAGACCAGGCTGACCTTGAACTCACAGGGATCCACCTGCCTCTGCCTCCCTAGTGCAGAGAGTAAAGGCATGTATCACCATGTGATTTTTAAGGTAATCAATCCTCTTATTAAAGCGGCAGAAGAATTGCAGGAGAATACAGGGAGTGAGTGTTCACACCTGAGAAGATAGGCTAGTGCTAAACAGTGGATGCTGGGGGTACTCTGTGGATGGCCGCTTACCCCAGAGTTAGAGTTAGGAAATGGCTCTCTTGAAAGAGGACTTCTCTTCCTTGTATTTGAGGGGAAAATCATCATTTCACAATTTGAGTCATTATATGGACACTAAGACAGAGGAGGAGTAAGTTAAGCTTTAGGCTTTCAGTGCCTGCCACTCTAGACAGCACAGAGCTGATTATCCGCTTTCAACTTCTTCTTCTTTTTTTTTTTTTT
>NC_022017.1:4145282-4156305 GCF_000317375.1 Microtus ochrogaster
TTGTTTTTTTCGAGACAGGGTTTCTCTGTAGCTTTGGAGCCTGTCCTGGAACTAGCTCTTGTAGACCAGGCTGGTCTCGAACTCACAGAGATCCATCTGTCTCTGCCTCCTGAGTGCTGGAATTAAAGGCGTGCGTTATCACCACTCAGCATACTGAATATTCTTAAACAGGATATCAGCTCTCATTACGGAAACAATCTGATTTAGTCAGTCTGTGTGGCACTTCTCAGAATTAAACAGAGACTATGGAAGGACTGCTCGTGTCACGTGACCCAAAGCTTCCAGAAGCACTGCATGAAGTTTGATGGCTTCTTGTGGCCCAAGAAGTTCCTTTTCTTAGGAGAGTCCAGTGGCTGACCTGATGTGTAATTTCTCATTTCCTGTGGGTAGGATAACTGGGTGTCTTGCCTTATGCACACAGAATGACAAAGTTAAAAGGCTACCCACCAAGCCATGGCTGTGACTGGAGCCCAGCAGAATGGTCAGATGTGTGACAGGCCTCAGATGAGGCCACTATAAGTGGGTGGAAGAGGTTGGATTGATGAGTGGTAGTGGGGTCTGTGGGCTGACCAGAGAGACGGGGCTAGTTGTCTGTTGCAGGAAAATGCTTGCCCCTGGTAACTGTGAGGGAGAGATGGTGCTTCTTCAATTAGCCAGGGACGGTATGCTTATACCCAGAAGACAGGTGACACCCAGAGCTCCCTTTTGGGTCTAGATGATGGAATTCAATAAGACAGAACATGTTAATATATAAAGAATATCCAGAAAATAAGATGGAGGGCTGTTGAGATAGAGGAAAAAAAATGTTTTTTGGGGGGAGGCTCCCTCCCCGTCTCAGCAGGTGAGCACTTTGAGGGTTCCTGGGAGCAGTATTAGCGATAACTTTCTCTCTCGCTGTATGTTTGCGATCAACCGAGACAACAAGTCCATAGTAAGGAGGTTCAGAATTGAGAAGTTCAGCCATTTTAGAGGCGAGAGATGGCTCCATCCAGGGACCCACACAGTGGAAGAAGGGAGCCAACTCCTGTGAGTTATATGATACCCATGTCTCCCCGGCCCCCTGAAAAAAATAAATAAATGTAAAAAAAAAAGTTTAGCCTTTGTAGTGAAGCCAAGTCGACAGTGTGCTGTGGATAGACCACCGTGTCAGCTTGCTAATGCTCCCTCAGTCCCCACTGCACCCTGATATGCCATTGGTGCCCAGAGAAACACTGCTTCCCACAGACGGGCCAGTCCTGCTGGCACCTCAGCACTCTTGCCCATCCCAGGGCAAGTTAGCCTGTGGGTGACTAGCTTCTCCCAATTTTCAGAGCGAGACTGGAACTTTCTTTAGTTTTCCCTCAGGAAATAGTGGTCATTCACTTGAGAGGCACCTTCCACACCCGTCCAGAAAACTGAATCATGAGTTTAAATTGTTAGATAGGCCAGATTTTTATTCCCTTTTGTGGTCACATGGCTGATGTTGATTTCCCTATCCTGCCTCCATTTTCCAAATTTTGTTACTACAAACCAGGCTGCTTTCTGTTCTTTTAAAAGTTGTGAATTTTGGAGATTATTCTGGTGTTAGATATTTTGGTTAATATTGAGGCTATTTTGGGTTAATTTGGGCTAATATTGAAGCAAAGACTTGTTGATTGGCAGCCCGCTAGTGGCTAGTGTGTATGAAGACAGATTTGTTGGGAGCTGGGTGTGGTGGTGCACACTTTTAATCCCAGCAAAGGCAGGTGGATTTTTGTGAGTTCAAGGCCAGCCTGGTCTATTAAGGAGTTCCAGGACATCCAGGGCTGCACAGAGAAACCCTGCCTCAAAAAACTGAAACAACAATAACAACAACCAAACATATTTGTTGGCAGGTTCATCTGCTGTGCATAAACAGGGTCCCACATGAGCTTGGAACCCGTGAAAACCAAGAGGCTAGCTCCCAGCCTCTTCCTGGCCTCATCTTTTATTGTTTTTATTACTGTTCCTTAATCCTGTTCTGAAACCTGTAGTTATTTTCAGGGTCAGCTGATTTGAGGAGAGGATTGTTCCTTTCCTACAAGGGTACAGCTATACGGTGACAAAAGGCATTAGTTTTGTTCTGATTTTTTACCTTTCTTTTCTCTTATAGAATCCTATTCTAAGAACACAGACACTCAGGTATCTACCATGGTGTTGGATCCTGAAAAAAAGATGCCAGACGGTAACTTTTATCTTTGTGTCATAGTCTGCATGGGATTGGGCTTTCCTAGATAAGACAGCTATGAATGAAATTAATTTATGACCATAGGATTCTTCCTCATATCTTATTTCTAATTGCCAGCTGAGTTGTGACCAGGTAGTTTGGTTTCTAGAACAGTAATGCTTGCAAGGACAGTGTCGTTCCCAGGCTTGGCGATGACCTCCAATGTGTTCCCTCTATCTGCAGTGTTTCCTATGCGTGTGGAGCAGAGCACCTGAGCTCCTCCTCTAGACTACCCACTCCGTTCTGCTTAGTAAAGATGGTGGGGCCCAGTGCCCTAGAAAAACCAGAGCTCTGATATTTTAGTGGGTTGTAGGGTTTATGAGAAAGAGGAGAAAGCCTCGTGATGCTAGCAGCTCCGTGGACTTTGGAAGCTCTTGGTGAACTAGCCATTTTCTGCTAGGCCTCCCCCACTTGGATTTAAGATTAACTGTAAAATGCAGACTTCAGGGAAACACTGCTTTCAGGCTTCTATGAGCCCTGCTGTCACAAGGGCGCTAGCACCCGTGACCACCAGCCCTTCAGTCCTATGCAGAGAGGCCTTAGTCAGACTTCCCAGACTTCTGCTTTGCCTCTTAGTGTCGGGTGGGTTTTCCA
The DNA here is from genome assembly GCF_000317375.1 of Microtus ochrogaster. Classification (NCBI taxonomy): domain Eukaryota; kingdom Metazoa; phylum Chordata; class Mammalia; order Rodentia; family Cricetidae; genus Microtus; species Microtus ochrogaster. The sequence goes on from NC_022017.1 coordinate 4,148,101, forward strand.
GTCCTCTCTTCTGTTGTGTGAGACTGATAGAGCTGTGGTTCCCAAGAATGATCCTTAAAGTGAGTCTTGCTGGATAACGGGATGGGAGGATGTCCTAGTGCCCAACTTATTTTCTTTTAAAATTAGGATTCTGAATTTCTCATGGTGCTAGTTTGTCAATATTGAGTCGTAGGTATGAGTTGCTTTGTTGGCTTTAAGACAAAGTCTTGTTAAATTGAAGCCCAGACCGAGCTCGGACTTGTATCCCTTTTGATTGAGCCTTTCAAACATGTCATTGTCCTTAGAGAACCATTATCAGGTGGGTGTAGAGGTGTAGAGGAAGTCCAATGATTAGTGTTAAGACCGACCCAGGGAGGAGACAGCGTGGATCTGAGAGGAGGTAGGGTAAGTAGGGACAGGAAGGACTCTAATCAAAATGCACAGTGTGAAATTCTCAAAGGACTATAAAATATCACGTTCAACTGATCCAAGGCTGAGAGCTTTTGGAGGCTTTTGAACTCTTCTTCGCTTCTAAGAGTTAGGATTGCAGGCTGTACCACAGCTGGCTTGTACACATATTACCCTGTAAAGATATTTAATTTATTGGGCTTGGTATGTAACTTGTTTGTAGAGTGCTTGCCTAGCATGCATGTTTAAAACCAGGTATGTGGCTGTAATCCCAGCACTTGGGAGGTGGATGCAAAAGAATCAAGTTCAGAGTCATCCTTGGAACAAACCAGTCTGGGTTCCAGACCAGTCTAAGACCAGCCCTTGTGTCTAGGCTGGTGTCGTGTGTGTGCGGTTCTAAAGCTATTCTCAGTGATGGGGGAGCATATGCAGACAAGGGTTAGCATTACCGAGAATGCTCATTAGTGAATGTGGTCATGTTAACGCAGATGGCGCTTCTGGAGACCATGGAGACTCTGCCAGCCTCAGCGCCATCAATCCTGCCTATAGTAACTCCTCCCTCCCTCAGTCCACTGGGGACTCTGAGGAGCCCTTCACCACCTACTTTGACGAGAAGATCCCCATTCCTGAAGAGGAGGTTAGTGATGGTTCCTTGCAGGGGACCCTGTGTCCTGGGGAAAGCCTTGGAGGGACAGGTCTGTTAGCCACCTCTAGCTCAACAACCTGGGGTCTTATTTTGGCAGCCAGTCTCTGACATCATCAGGATAAATGGCCTCTGTGGGAAAGGTGCTAGTGTGAACTTTGTAGCTTATGGAAGGATGGATATTGTGGCTTCCCTTTTCAGCTGTGCCTCTGCTCCTGTGTGGGTAGTGGGGGAGTCCAAGGGTGCCATGTTACTTAATGTAGCACGAGCTGCTGATGGGGAGCTGGTAAAGGAAGGGCTGTCACTGAGAGAAGCAGCCACCTTGATGGTAAAAAGTAAATGAGCTTGATGTGACACATGGGCGTGTGCACTGCGTGCCCTGAGCCCCTGCAGCTGGTGCTGCCCCTTGACAGGTGACAGAGTAGTGGAGACACTCAGGCTACCTTTCCTCTCTCGTTTACAGTACTCCTGTTTTAGCTTCCGTAAACTCTGGGCGTTCACGGGGCCTGGCTTTCTTATGAGCATTGCCTACCTGGATCCAGGAAACATCGAATCTGATTTGCAGTCTGGGGCAGTGGCTGGATTTAAGGTGAGCATACAGTTTACAAGTTTTCATTATTGTTATTGTTATTTTTGCTGACATTTTTGCAATGCTGAGGATGGACTATGGGGCCTTGCCATGCTGCCCCTGTCTTTGAGCCCTTGTTACACTCTTAACGACATTTTCTTGATCATGTTGAGTAGCCTTCAGGTAGAGTTGACCCTTGAACAACATAGGTTTAAACTGTGCATGTCTACTTATGTGTAGGTTCTTTTTCTATTTTACTTATTTACATGGCTGTCCTGGAACTCATTATGTGACCAGGCTGGCCTCTGTCTTCAAAATGCTAGAACTAAAGGTATATGCTGTCATGCGCAGCCCAGACATAACAGTCTGTTTTATAATTTACTACCCCAGGCTATGTGGAGATCTACTGCAGAAAGGTTAACATGCACCCCATCCTCTGCACGCACACAGTTCACGGTGGAGCTGTTCTCGGTTGAGAGAAATCAAAGCAAATGTAAGATGTTGCTAACTCCTAACCATGTACAGTTAGCTGTCATGTGTGCTGTACTTCTGTGTTGGCACCTGGTGCTCTTGTGAGTTCATGTGATTGCTTATGATGTGGTTGTTTCTGTGTGAGCAGCTTCTCTCTCAGTAAGGGATGTAGTACAGTAAGAGGGGTTTCTTGGGTTGTTGTGCAGTTTTTACCATGGGTTTTATTCATGCCAATGTCTTCTTGGCCTTTTGGCTAAGCGTAAATAGGTGTGCTGTATTATTGGTGTGGCTTCTGATAAACAGGCTGTCAGTCAAGTTTTAGGGGATGAAATGTTACATGAAAACTTCTCTTACTCGGCAGAGGAGTCTGGGGCTTGGTGTCCAACCTCCTGTCTTAGTTACTTTTCTAATACTCTAATGAAAGACTATGTCAAGACAACTTAGAATGCTGGGCGGTGGTGGCGCAGGCCTTTAGTCCCAGCACTCGGGAGGCAGAGGCAGGTGGATCTCTGAGTTCGAGGCCAGCCTGGTCTACAGAGTGAGTTCCAGGACAGGCTCCAAAGCTACAGAACAAAACAACTTTAATAGGGCTTACAGTTTCAGACCGTTTACAGTTCATGATGGTAGAACAGAGGTGTGGGGAGCAGGAACAGCTGAGAGCACATCTTGGTCCCCAAATAGGAAGCAGAAAGGACACTGGGAATGGCAGGAAGCTTTTGGAGCCTCAAAACTGCCCCGTGACACACCCCCACCAAGACCACGCTTTCTGATTCCCCCAAACAGTTCCACCAACTGTATTCAAAGTTAGGAGCCCATGGCTATTCTTGTTCAAACCCCAATGCCCCTCATTGTTCTAGCATGCACAGGTCTTCATTGGCACTGACACTTTGTGAAAAGTCCTTACTATATGGTCTCTTGTTTTTATTTGTTTTTGTTTTGAGTTTTGGATTTTTGAGACAGGGTTTCTCTGAATAACAATCCTAACTGTTCTAGAACTCACATTGTAGACTAGCCTGGCCTTGAATTCACAGAGATCTGCCTGCCTCTGCCTCCAAAATGCTTAAGCCACCACTGCCTGGTGTGGACTCTTGTTTTATCCACATAATATCCTTAGGAAAAGCAAAAGATGGGAAACTGAGGATCAGAAAGATGCTAGATCTAGTGGGTCACGTGTAGAAGCTGATACAGAGTGTGGACCCATCCTCCTACTTTGACGAACTGTTTCCCGTTAGCATCCCCAAACAACCAGTCAAAAATTTCTTTGGTTGTCTAATGATGTTGGCGGATGTTGTTCTTCTCAGTTACTCTGGGTGCTTCTATTGGCTACCATTGTGGGACTGCTGCTCCAGCGCCTTGCAGCTAGACTTGGAGTGGTTACCGGCTTGCATCTTGCTGAAGTGTGTCACCGTCAGTATCCCAAGGTGAGTGGCTTGTCTGTTACGATGCAGGAATCTGTGTGTCTGGTATTGTGTACTGGCCCCACTCTGGATTGAGCCAGAGGAGGAGTTGGGGTCAGTGTCCCTGAAACTAGAAGTACCAAGGGGATCCTAATGCCTCCTCTGCTGTCAGCCTGTGTCCTCCTTCAGAATCTAACATGGGGCTCCCTTTGTTGTTGTTCTTTTGAGACAGGCTCATGTAGCCCAGGCTAACATTGATCTCTATATTTAGCCAAGGATGGCCTTGTGTTTCAACCTCTCCAGAGGTCCTAGAATTACAGGCACACACAGGTTTCCTTAGGGAAATGCGGCATGAGTAAGCATTAACCAGGTTCCCCTTATTTTGTTTGATGTCACCATCACTTTGAAAAAGATGGTTTTTACAAAGTATATGTGATAGGTCCTGTGGATTGGCTAATTATTTTCAGTTTACTCTAAGTACCCTACCTTTCATACTTGCCACCTTAAGTGGGAATGACTTCTGTCAGAAGACTTTGCAGGGGAGCTGAGGACAAAACTCAGGCCTTCCCAAATACTCCACAGGCACCCTAGAGATTGAACCACTTCTGTCATGGCTGAAAATCTTTTTAAGTTAGTTCACTTGTAGATATGAAACAAGCCTCTCTTGGGAGTGCCCTAAATTTTTAGTCTCATTTCTGACTATGAACATAGAGGTTTTGTGTTGTTGTTTTTCTTTTCTATTCTCCTAGGCTGGTGGGTCAGCGGTCTCTGTCTCTCTGTACCCTCTCCCCCCGCCTAGGATGTTCTTTTTTTTTTTTTGGTTTTTCGAGACAGGGTTTCTCTGTGGCTTTGGAGCCTGTCCTGGAACTAGCTCTGTAGACCAGGCTGGTCTCGAACTCACAGAGATCCGCCTGCTTCTGCCTCCCGAGTGCTGGGATTAAAGGCGTGCGCCACCACCACCCGGCTCGCCTAGGATGTTCTTGAACTCTTTTTAAAAAAAAAAAAAAATATTTCAGGAGCTGGAGAGATGGCTCAGTGGTTAAGAGCATTGCCTGCTCTTCCAAAGGTCCTGAGTTCGATTCCCAGCAACCACATGGTGGCTCACAAACATCTGTAAAGAGGTCTGGCGCCCTCTTCTGGCCTGCAGGCATACAGACAGAATATTGTATGCATAATAAATAAATAAATATGAAAAAATAAATAAATATTTCTTTATTATGTATGCCAGCAGGCCAGAAGAGGGCACCAGACCTCACTACAGATGGTTGTGAGCCACCATGTGGTTGCTGGGAATTGAACTCAGGACCCCTGGAAGAAGAGTCAATACTCTTAACCACTGAGCCATCTCTCCAGCCCTGTTCTTGAACTCTTGATCATCCTGCTGGAATCCCTGAGTACAGGTGTTATAGGCCTGTGCTACCATGTGTGATAAATATGTTATTTTTACCAACTTTTCAGAAAATGTTGTTGTTTTATAATTCCCTTTAGTGTCTTTTTCTTTGCACATATTATAGTTATTTATGAGAGGAGACTTTTTGGATAGTAAGTATCTGGAGGCTTTCTTTCTGGTGTCAGTAAGCCAACATTAACTAAATGTGTTTTTCCATTCATCTGTTGGTCTAGATTTAGTTTCCTGGTTTGCTGTATTCCATCTATTCTCAACTAGTTTACCATGGACACTTTAAAAAAGAGATTTATTTTTTTTAAAACTCTGTATACATATTTGAATATGTGCATTTGAGTGTGGGTGTCTGTAGAGGTTAGAGGCTTCAGGATCCCCTGGAGCTGGACTTGAAGGAGTTGTGAGGTGCCTGATGTGAGTGACACGAGCTGAGATCCAGTCTGCATCTTCTACAAGAACAGTATGCACTTTTGTTGCTGAGCCATCTCTCTAGTTCCTTACCCTAAATACTAATACGTATATCTTTTTCCATGCTTGCATATTCTTATCTGACTTTCCTGGAACTCACTCTGTAGACCAGGTTGGTCTTGAACTCACAGAGATCCTCCTGCCTCTGCCTTCCAAGTGCTGGGATTAAAGGCGTGCGCCACTACCTCCTGACTGATTGAGGCTTTCTTAATTGCTCATTTCTTGTTCTCTCTTGACTTCCATATTGGCCATGTTGATATGTTTATTTTTTCCTCAAACTTCTTAGATTGTTTTTTGGCAAGAGAGTAAGTGGAAAGTAACGAACAGAAGTTTGATTTTTCTCCTGAGAAGGATTAAGGAGAAAAAAGTGAGCTGGGTTGCCACCCTTACCTTGCCTCACAGTCTCCTGCTCTGTGTGGGGTTGAGTTCTGGTATGTCTGTGTAAGGCTGTGTGTTGTTCTGTGCCAAAATCTGAATTCTAAATGAAGGAGGAAGTTCTTATACTGCCGAATGATGAGAGCCGCTGTTTGCTTTGCAGGTCCCACGGGTCATCCTGTGGCTGATGGTGGAGTTGGCGATCATTGGTTCTGATATGCAGGAAGTCATTGGCTCAGCCATCGCCATCAATCTCCTGTCGGCAGGAAGGTGGGGGCTTCCCTCTAGATCATTGTCGGTATTGAGCTGGATTCCAAAGACAGGGTGAAAAAGAACATTCAGCTCATTCCGGAGCATTCCAGAGCATTTCGGAGCATTCCGGAGCATTCTGGAGCCGCCTTCATCTTTTCCAGCAGACATAGTCCCTGTCTCTCCCATTCCCTTGATGTACACACTTGTATTTAAATCAATTGTGTGGGGTTTTGTACAATTACTCCTTTGTAAGGGGGGTGCTACTTATCTGACTGCATAGTGACCCACGCTTGGTGTGTTCCGCACATCTGACACAGTAAGCTCCCAGGTAGGCTGTCAGTGGATGGCCTTTAGTTGATGCTGCTTCTCAACCGCCCGTGGCTTGGCTTCCTGCCACTGTTGCTTTTCCCCAGGCCCTAGCCTTCCCCCGTGTTGTGTGTTGGACAAGCTGTGAAGAGAGTGTCTCCCGTGGGTCTTCAATCTCTATTTCTCTTCTCTAACCTAGGGTTCCCCTGTGGGGTGGAGTTCTCATCACCATTGCAGACACTTTTGTCTTTCTCTTTTTGGACAAATATGGTAAGGAGGGTGGAACTGGTGGGTGAATCAAAGCCACTGGCTTCAGGCACATGGCTACAGGGAAGTCTGTCTTCTGTGTGCTAACTGTGTGTTTCCCCCTTAGGGTTGCGGAAGCTGGAAGCATTTTTTGGCTTTCTCATCACTATTATGGCCCTCACATTTGGATATGAGGCAAGTGTTACAGGCTGTTGGTTAACTATTTAAAACAAAATTTCATTTTGTTTGTTTGTAGTCTTTATTATAAAAAGCAATAATAGGGCTGGAGAGATGGCTCAGTGGTTAAGAGCATTGCCTGCTCTTCCAAAGGTCCTGAGTTCAATTCCCAGCAACCACATGGTGGCTCACAACCATCTGTAATGAGGTCTGATACCCTCTTCTGACCTGCAGGCATACACGCAGACAGAATATTGTATACATAATAAATAAATTTTTTTAAAAAAAAAGCAATAATAATACCAGAATAGTTTAACTGTATTGGATCAACAAAAAGCCAGTCTATTTCTGGGCTGCTTTTGAAAAAATATAGTCTGTGGTAAGGAAAGCCCGTAGAGATTTTTTTTGGATCAAAAATGACTAGACCTTTCAGGACCAACATTTTTGGTCCCAAATTAACTACCCTGACAGCAGGACAGTTTTAGGGTAGGACAGACAGAGGCATATGTTGACTGTTAACTCAAAGCAGTTCTGTTTGTGCTCATCATGACTGAAATTAATTAACCAAGCTTGACTATTTCCTGTAATAGACCAGCAGATGGTAGTGGTGAACATGCGTGGTGGTGCATGCCTGTAATACGAGCAACTAAACAGAGGCAGACTGGTCTCTGTGAGTTTGAGGCCAACTTGATATACCTAGAGAGTTCCAGACCAGCCAGGGCTGTAGAGTGAGACAAAAAACTGTTGATGAGTAATAGGTGATTGGCTGTTTTCCTGGCTTGTTGCTTGCCCGTTGCTAAGGATCAGTTCCATTATGTTTCCCTTCTTATGTTCAGTTATAAACTGATTTCTTCTTACAGGCCTGCCTAAACATTAAAAGATATCTAGTCTATGAGTAGATTTTTCAGGTTGTCCCAAGGCTTGCAAGAGAAATGCTAAGCCAGGAGGAAGTTTGGGTGGGCAGTGCTAAGGAATGACCCCCTCCCAGCACACAAGCAGGTGAACAGCAGTGTATGGAGTGTGGGTTTAAGAACGGAACTGTTCTTGGATCTGTATCAGCAGTTACAGCGACACAAATACCAGCGAGACCTTTAGTCGGTTTGGTTCCTCAGAACACTGTGTTCTCTACATATCTGCATTGTACATTTTAATTGTAATGTAAGATATTCGGAATATATAGTCCTTAGTCCTGGCCCCTGGCAGCTAGCCCCAGTATTAGTTATCTTTGGTAGTTGTAACTAAAGTACTTGAGGAAAGTAACAGGAGGTGAAGGGTCTACTTAACTGGGGCTTCAGAGGGCTCGGGCTGCCTGCAGTTCCTTGGACAGAACACCCTGGCCACAGGAGATGTGCTGTTGGAGATTCTGTCTCAGTGCAGACAGAAGCACGGAGGTTCAGGACATGGCTAGGACCAGGAGGATTGCCCCCATTCATGTACTTCTTTTTTTTTTTTTTTAATTTATTTATTTATTGAGGATTTCTGCCTCCTCCCCTCCACCGCCTCCCATTTCCCT
>NC_022017.1:4157212-4157910 GCF_000317375.1 Microtus ochrogaster
AACCGCCACACTGCTTTCCAGAGTGGTTGCACAAGTTTGCATTCCCAGATTCATGTACTTCTTCCAGGGAGGCTCCACCTGCCAAAGTTTCTACCACATCCCCAAATTGTATGAGCACAATGGGGCTTGAGTTGGTCATGAGCCTACGGCAGTTTCTGTTCTGACCACAGCAGCCCTTTGTCGCTGTTCACTGCTGATGCTGTGCTTAAACTCAGGGCCTTGTGCATACTAAGCGCGTATGTGTTCATGATTCCATATTCCTATTCCAGGCAGTTATTACAGAGGGTAAAGGAGTGAAGGATACCAGTGTCCCTAGTGCTGTTCTTCCCGTTCCATGTTGCAGTAAAGGCTAATAGGTGTTGTGTTGCTGTGTAGTATATTACAGTGAAGCCCAGCCAGAGCCAAGTGCTCAGGGGCATGTTCGTGCCGTCCTGTTCAGGCTGCAGCACTCCTCAGATTGAGCAGGCTGTGGGCATCGTGGGAGCTGTCATCATGCCACACAACATGTACCTGCATTCCGCCTTAGTCAAGGTGAGCAGTGCCCTTCCGAATTTTTAGTTTCTGCCTGCTAGAGCTGTGTAGGAGCTGTGCTCTGCATGAGCGCGCTATTTCTAAGGCTGGCGGGGCTGTGTTTATCACCAAATTGACCAGGAAAAGTGATCCTCAAATTCCAGGCTAGTGTTCTTCATAAAAGATCT
>NC_022017.1:4158115-4164736 GCF_000317375.1 Microtus ochrogaster
AAAAACCAAAAAAAAAAAAAAAAAAAAAGATCTGGAAGATCTGGAAGTCTTGAGGTCCAGAGGTAAGGAGGGCTTTCCCAGTAAGTCAGGCATTGCTTGGCTGAGATAGGTTGGACACTTGACAACTAGTCCACTAGACAGAACTGAGATCGTCTCTGGGAGCTCAGCCTGGGTGCTGGCTGCCCCATTTGGGGGTTGTACACTGTTGTCAAGGGTGTGGAGTTCTTTGTAGCTTAGTGAGCTAAGATCTGTTTCATCTAGCCAGTTGTTTGCCCTCTTAATCTTTCAGCTGACTCCAAAGTTCTGAGTTGCTACAAAGAAACTTTCTGCAACTAATGGACAAATGCCTGCTGCCTTTATCTCTCTAGTCTAGACAGGTAAACCGGGCCAATAAGCGGGAAGTCCGGGAAGCCAACAAGTACTTTTTCATTGAGTCCTGCATCGCGCTCTTTGTTTCCTTCATCATCAATGTCTTTGTCGTCTCGGTCTTTGCTGAAGCATTTTTTGGGAAAACCAACATGCAGGTGGTGAGTAAGCCAGAGTTGTGGGTGGTGAATGCCAGGTGAACTGCATGCCTGAATGGGGGCAGGAAACTTATCTGAGGTCTAGGTGTCCCTCCTATTCCTCTAGTATACACACCAGCCAGTCTATGGTGTGGGGCTAGGAAGCCTCTTCCCACCCATTCCCCGGGGTGAACTGGAAGAGCTGGCCTTGGGCTCACAGCTGCCTCCTGCTGTCATGGAGGTGTAGCATCTTGGCTGTTTGGCCATTGTTATTTCTGTTTCCTTTTTATTAGCTGCTGCCTGCCTGTCTGCTAATCTTGGTGGTTGTGCTGAGGAAAGGTCAGGAGGAGTCAGCAGAAAGGAAGCATGCTCTGACAGGGCAGAGCTCAGCTCGTGTTGAATTCGCTCCCGTTCATTTTGTTTGGTTGTTTTCTTTGAGGTTTTTTATTTATTGTAGAGTGTTTTAAGATGCCAGGGTTGAACTCTGCAAGTGTTCCACCACGGAGCTGCTTGCCTGCATTGCTATCTAGTTTTGTTCATCATTTATGTCTACAGGAGTGACCCTGGTTCTTTGACCGAGGTCCTCTGGGTGCTGATGTCCTCTGAAGTCTTATGATTTGTTTTTTTTTTGGTTTGGGTTTTGGCTTTTGAAAAAAGGGCTTCATTGTGTAGTCCTGGGTCCAGGCTTGAAACTCTGTAGACCAGGCACCTGCCTCTGCCTCCCAAGTACTGGGATTAAAGGCATCACCATGCTCTTCATTTAATATAGTTTTTGTTTTGGGGTTTTTTGTTTGTTTGTTTGTTTGTTTGTTTGTTTGTTTTGATAAGTTCTACTTGTGTAGCCCAGTCTGGCCTCAAGTTTGGGATTCTTCTAGCTCAGCTCTCTGAAGACTGCCCTCTAAGAGGGAAGCCCTTTGAAAGAGTTTCTTTCCTTACTTGCATTTATAGTGCTCCAGCATTTGCATATTGCCCTGCAAACTCTGTCTCAGTAAACACTTTGGTGGGAATATAAGGCCTAGGGGAGAGCTGCTAGAGGCAGGCAGGCTGTTGACCCCCTGGAGTGCCTCCTCTGCTTATCTCTCACAGAGGAGTTTGGTGAGACAAATAGGGAGTTCTTATCTGGCTCTCATTTCTAAAACTTCTTTGGGCTTTAGGTTGACGTCTGTAGGAATAGCAGCAGCCCCCACACTGGCCTCTTTCCTAATGACAACTCAACTCTGGCTGTGGACATCTATAAAGGGGTAAGCACACTGGTTTGCAGCCTCTGCCTTGGGGTAAGTGTTTGCATATCCTCTTTGAGAGTTTATTTCAGATCTGAGTATAATTCATCTGAGTATCTTTTGTTTCTGAGACCCTAGGACAGGTGTACATTTGGGGTTTTGCGGGGTGGGTTAGCAACTCCTAAACTCAGGAGGACACCTTAAAGTTTGCAGGTAGTGACTGCAGTGACAGGTGAATTAGTGAAGTGCTCGTTCCTGGGTCCTTTTGCCCCATCATGTTGGTTCCATTGTGACCCCCTAGAACATAGTATGTACCCTACATTCCCCACACGGTTCACTGTCTGCACTGCTCCCGCCATTTTTCACGAGAGTACATTAAGGAGCAGGCTTTGGGAAGTGCAGGTTCTGTCTCTTTAGTATTTAAGGTTAGAGATGAAGGAGCACTTGGAGGAGGGATAAAGGGATGCTCAGCAGTCGGGTGGAGCCTCTGGGTCACACCAGCACCGAGTCTCACTGCCTAGCAGTGCCCAGTGCAGCACTTGATGTGCTGGCGTTTCATGAGGAGAGGGAGGTGCCGCAGAGGGCTACTGTTCCGGGTGTCTTCTAAGCACTCACGCTCCTGTCTCTCTCCCTGTCCCAGGGTGTTGTGCTTGGATGTTATTTTGGGCCTGCAGCACTCTACATCTGGGCAGTGGGGATCCTGGCTGCAGGACAGAGCTCCACCATGACAGGAACCTATTCCGGCCAATTTGTTATGGAGGTGTGTGCTGGGGTTATACAGGGGATGGCACAGCGCTTGAGTGTCTGACTCCATGGTTTACAGGTTTCCCTGACTTCCCCAAGCATTTCTCTCTCCTGTCACTGTGGTCACCAGTCCCCATGCTTTCTTCCAGGGATTCCTGAACCTAAGATGGTCACGTTTTGCCCGAGTGATTCTGACACGCTCTATTGCCATCATCCCCACTCTCCTTGTTGCTGTCTTCCAAGATGTAGAGCATCTAACAGGGATGAATGACTTCCTGAATGTTCTGCAGAGCTTACAGGTGAGCAGGCAGCTGGGGAAGCTCATGCTGGAGGCTGGGTACTAGGGGTGAGTGAGAGGAAGGAAAGGCAATGAAGTTCATTAAATGGAAATAATGAGCTCTGCTTAATATATAAAACACAAGTGTGAGGCCACCAAGATGGCTCAGAGGATCTAGCTGTTCAGTTTACAAGTGTAAAGTCTCCCGAAGACACGGTAAAAGAAAAGAGCTGTCTCCATATTCACCCACAACATGGGCATGTCTGTCTGTCAGTCCGTCTATCCTTTTCTCCCCACTCAGTCTCTGTCTTTCTCACACAAATAAATAAGTAACTTAGTAATACATAAAAATCCACAGCACTGTAGCTCGTTAAGGCAGCAAGGGTAATTCATTAAATGATTTCTAAGGGCACCACTACCTCCTGTGGAGGTTATAAGACAAGTCACATCCAATATGTTATTTATTTATTTAAGATTATGTGTTTTTATTTACATGTATCAATGTTTTACCTTTGTTTGTATATGAGCACTGTGTGTGTGCCTGGAACCTGCAGAGTTTGGAAGAGGGCATCAGATCCCCTAGCACTGGAGTTGTAGACAGTTGTGAGCTGCCATGTGGCTGCTGGGAATTGAACCCTGGTCCTCTGCAAGAGCAGCAAACAAAGTGTTCTTAACCACGGAGCCATCTCTCCAGCCCCCAGTGCGTTGTCTTTTGTGTTTAAACAAAGGCACTTAGGATTATGATTAGTGCTGGGTTAAAAATAATGTTTGGCAAAGGCAAGGTGATAGGAACAGCTATTACCATGGCACAGATGAGGTAGGGTTTATGACTCCTGTCTGTGAGCAGTGCTGGTGTCTGTGTGGTACAGTAACCACGATTGAGGTGGAGGGAGAGAGCACAGCAGAGCCAGGCCAGTGCCAGTAAGCAGCATTCCTCCCAAGTGTCTGCTCAGGTCCTGCCCTGACTCTTGGTGATAGACTGTGACCAGACAAGTCCCCAACACCCTCCCCACATTGCTTCTCATCAATGTTTAATCACAGCCTTAGAGATGAAACTAATGCACCCACGTAATTCCATCCTTTTTTTCCAGCTTCCCTTCGCTCTCATACCCATCCTCACCTTTACCAGCCTGCGGCCAGTGATGAATGAGTTCTCCAATGGCATGTGAGTACACTTGTCACCCTCCCCAGGAGGTGACTTTTTACCTAGCAGGCCAGTCAGAAATGTCTTTTCTAGGAGAGCTGTGTGTTTCTAGCTGCTTCCTCTCAGGACATGAAGACACTGGTGAGGGTTAGCTACAGTAAGGGGGAGAGCTGCTTCAGACCTTCCTGTCCTAGCTCTTCACCCTCTGCTGCTGAGGTTTCAATTCTGTGCACTCCGGTAATACGTTCAGTGCACACCTTTTTTTTTTTATTTTATTTTCGAGACAGGGTTTCTCCATAGCTTTTTGATTCCTTTCCTGGAACTAGCTCTTCTAGACCAGGCTGGCCTCGAACTCACAGAGATCCGCCTGCCTCTGCCTCCTGAGTGCTGGGATTAAAGGCGTGCACCACCACCGCCCGGCTCAGTGCACACCTTGAAGGGATATGTGGGGTATGTTCTAGTTTCATTTCTGCTGCTTTGACAGATACCATGCCAACAAGCAGCAAAGGGGTGGAAATGTTTATTTGGCTTACAATTCCAAATTACTGTCCATTGTTCTGGAAGAAGTCAAGGCAGAACTCAGATAGTCTTATCACTGGCACTGTCAGGAACAAGGGGTAAACACATCCTTGCCTACATGTTTGCCCTAAGCTTGCTTCTTTCTTGCACTGTTGAGGATGCACTGGCTGGGTAATGGTGCCACCTTGAGTGGGCTGCTTGTTCTACATCATCCCTACAGATGCTCCCACAAGCCAGCCTGGTATAGATAATTTCCCTTTGAGACTACCTTCCCACGTGGTTCTTGGCTGTGTCAAGTTGGCACCTAAAACCAGTCAGTGCAGGTGCTCATGTGACCTGTTAGGGTCCCAGGGTCTTTAATTGTCACCACTCTAGAGGCGGTGGGACCTGGGAGAGTGGAGCTGATAAATGAGGCGGACTGAAGTCTCATGCAATAGCCAACTTTATTCAGAGCCTTGGACAGTTTATACTTTGAGGGCTAAGACAGTCGTGCGTGTGAAGTTCTCTGTGTTCAAGCTGTGTACATGGGACTGGCAGCATGCAGCAAGAACTTGTTTTTCTATAGAGGTCTGTACAGGAGAGCTTAAACATTTCATTGAATAACAACAGCAAGCAATAATGAGTAACCTGAAGGCAACTCACTCCTGCCCACTGCACCTGGGTGGCAGGCTGGACGACACAGAATACATTCCAAGAACAGTGCCATGTTTTTGGAGAAATTGAGGTCACAGACTCTAATCTTGACACCATTCCTGGACCATGTTCTGATATCTAATGAAATAGCTCTGCGTTTCCAGAACCTGCTGATTTCTGGGGTCTTAAATGCTAGATTTTTGTGTCTTAGAAATGATAGGTCAGTGGGTAAATAGGCTTGCCCCACAAGCCTGACAACCTGAGTCTGATCCCTGGGACTCATATGAAGGATGAAGGAGAAAAATAAATAAATCTACAGATGTGGTCTTCTGACCTTCACATGCATGTACTCGTCGTTTATGTGCACACGTTAATAATAGATAGTTAAATGCTAGGTTCAGTTTACTCCAGCCCTTTCCTCATCTGCTCTATCACTCATTTTGATACTCTCAAGTTTTTCTCAACCTGTGTCCCATTTACCACATGAGACATAGGTTTCTTTTCTGTCTGTGGCTTGGTTGGATTATTGCACACTTATGCGCCCCTTCTTTCACAGAGGCTGGAGGATCGCTGGTGGAATTTTGGTCCTTATTGTCTGCTCCATCAACATGTACTTTGTAGTGGTTTATGTCCAGGACCTAGGGCACTTGGCACTGTATGTGGTGGCTGCGGTGATCAGCGTGGCTTACCTGAGCTTTGTGTTCTACCTGGTGAGTCCATTGGAAGGGAGCGGGGCACTGGTATTGGCTGCATAGGTGGGACTGGCTGCCTGTTAGAGCCCAGTGATCCTCCAAGCAGTCTGCTGAGGCAATTCATGTGGCATTGTCAAATCAGCTGTTTCTGAAATTCTGTTTCTTTTCTGTTGTTTTTGGTATTGGAGATTAAACACAAGGCTGTGACATGACAAGCAGCATCCTAATGTTGCACTCTGTTCTCAAAAAGATGTTTATATTTTGAATCATCCAATTTATTTAAGTTTTTTTTGAGGAGGGGGTGTTTCTTGAGACAGGGTTTCTCTGTGTAACAGCCCTGGCTCCCCTGGACCTCACTTTGTAGACCAAGTTGACCTCAAACTAATAATAATTTTCAATTATTTCATCCCGTATAAAACTTTAAATTATAGAGATCTGCCTACCTACCTCTGCCTCCCAAGTGCTGGGATTAAAGGTGTATGCCACCATGCCTGGCTTATTTTAGTCTTAATACCTAGTATTTTTCTATTTCCATTGATTTTATAAGGATCCAATATTTAATTCCTAAGAAGAATGTATGTATGGTATGTTTGAGAAACGAAATGTCTCAGTGGTTGCACAGCAAGCATAAGGACCTGAGTTCAAATCTTCAGGACCCATGGGCATGGGGTTGTGTGAGCCTGTATCCCCAGCACTGGAGGAAGGGAGGCAGCAATAGGAGAGTCATCGAGGCCTGCCAACCTAGCTACAGATTCAGCAAGAGACCTTGTCACACAGGAATGACATGGTGACTTCCAATGGCCTCTGCAAGTGCACACATACAGAGGGCAAATGTAGATGTATTCTCTGGTCCCCAATCTTTATCACTGCTTTTTTTGTTTGTTTGATT
>NC_022017.1:4164851-4169532 GCF_000317375.1 Microtus ochrogaster
TCTACCTCCCGAGTGCTGGGATTAAAGGCGTGCACCACCACTGCCCAGCTTCTCACTACTTTTACTAGTGAAAAATCCATAGCAATAAGAACAGATGGGATTATCTGTTTAACACAGAGTTCATACTGAGGTTGGGGATAAGAAGCAGCAGTGCCCTGCTGTTCTCTCTCATGCATTTCACTCCATGCGTGCCATGTCTTCCACGGGTTAGAATCTCTTAGAGAAAAACTTTGGTGCATAGTTTAATATGTGCCCTGAGTCAGTGAATCTTTTCCCTTTACAATAAACCTTGGGCATCCAAGGTTATACTCACCATAGGACTTTGGAAACCAGATAACTGCCTGTGTCCTTGGCAGGAATTGTTTTAAAATCCTCTTAGAAGCCCGACCAGCTGTACCTTCACGCAAATTGAGTATGTTGACTCAGTACCCTAAGACTAGTGAGATTATCTGAGCCCCAAATTTGGAGGTAGGGCAGATTTTGCATCTTGATTACTGCTGCTTCGCTCAAAACCAGGAGCTTCACAGAGGAACTGGCTCACTGCTAGTCTGTAGCCGGTCTCTGTGTCCTTTGGAAATCCATGAGAAATGGCTACTGGAAAGTTCCGCTGAGCGAAACTAGTCATAAACGCAAAGCCTAGGAACAGAGAGCGCAGTTTTGGAAAGCCTTGGAGGGAAACTCCAGGATGTTTTAAAGCAGAAGAGGGGCTGAGAGCCTGACTTAGAGCCCTTGGTGGAAAGAAATGGATGAAGCTGGATGTTTGGGGCAGGAAGCAGGTGTGTCCCTGCAGAACATGGATGTGCTATCTTGGTGGACGAGTGACAATCGTGTTTTCTCTTCCAGGGTTGGCAATGTTTGATTGCCTTGGGCCTGTCTTTCCTGGACTGTGGTCACACGGTAAGCATCTCTAAGGTCCTGCTGAGTGAAGACACCAACGGTGGCGGCAATACTAAGTAAACACTGGGTCAGTCTGTCTGTCTGTGCAGGGAGCCATCAGAGCCAGTGTGTTTCTATGGTTCACTGTGTGAACATAGCCACAAGTATGTGCTGTTGCACAGACTTCATTTAGAACTCAACGAGTAGTTGGGAAACACTTTGTTTTGTGTGTGTCGAGGTCTTTGTTTTGTTTTTGTGAAATAGGATCTTGCTATGGAACACTAGGTAGCCTAAACTCACTGGCTAAACTTACGACCATCCTGTCTTATATTCCTGAGCACTAAGAATATGGGCATGCACTACCGTGCCTGGCTTTTCCCATGTGTGCTTACAAGATGATTAGTCTTGAGGGGGTGGGTCTCACCCTGTAGTATTGACAGCCCCTAGAGAAAGTGACCCTTGAGCTGTTTTAAACACTAAGTCCCTAAGTAGCTGTCCAAGGGCGAATAGCATTTTATGTTCTTTTTTTTTTTTTTTTTTTTGGTGCCGTGACTTGGATCCGAAGCATTTTATGTTCTTAAAACTTTATGAGTTAGGGATATAGTAAACTGCAATTATGTTTTCATTGGTGAATTAAGGCTATAGTAGCTCCAGGCACACCAATTTTTATCAAAAGATAATGGATATTGAAGGCTGAAAAATACTTCTATGCTCCCTTTCAAATTATTTTTATTATGAAAAAACCAACTAGAGTGATATGCTATCCATTTGAACTACAAAATTAGAGACAACTACCGTCTCTGAGTTCAGGATTTGTTTACTTGTTTGTTTGACTGCTTTCTGAGACAGGGTTTCTCTGTGTAGCCCTGGCAGTCCTGGAACTTGTTCTGTAGACCAGGCTGGTCTCAAACTCAGAGATCCACCTGCCTCTGCCTCCCGAGTGCTGAGACTAAAGGTGTGCACCACCACCGCCCCTCTACGTTCATAATTTTATATTTCTACTTTTAATTTCTCAGTGGAAGAAGGGTAGGAAGCGTAAAAGATGAGCGTGGACAGATGGTCCAGCTGCAGGGCTTGCTCATCACCCACAGAAGCTGTCCTTAGCGTGTAAGCTTAGTGGGCCTTCATCTTTGGCTCCGAGGTTAGTAGCATTCATGTTACTCCAAAGGTTCCTGGCAGTGTCTGGTCTTGGGTGCGCACAGTCACAGAGCCTTTGCCTTCCGCCCTTAAGAGAGTGGTGATAGCAGGAGACTGGCGCTCGGGAACTGGCATTCTCATGGCCTGGACTCGGAGTGGGTCAGAGAGCTAACTGCGCTATTCCCGGAAGTCACCCTTCACCAGATCGTGTCTCTGACCCACCACTGTTTCATATCCAACATGACTCGGGACCTAAGCTTTGCAGAGTCAGTGGGTGTCCTGTCACTGTGCTGGTAAAGTTCCCTCCCTGCACAACGGACTAATGCCTCAGGAGAGAAAACCTGTTGAGACCAGAAGGCGAAGCTCTGGAGTCTTCAGCTTGCGACTGCTGCTCTCACCTCAGCCACTTCTGACATGTTACGTGGGAGCCCGAGACCGATTCTGTCAAACCCTGTCTGTTTGGAGAATTCTGAATAAGCAAGTCGTGGGTAGTCATTTCTTGATGGCAGCAGGAATGAGAGTGGCCTTGAAGGACGTCCTTGACTTTGAAGCAGATGATCTAGTCCAGGCTCGCCTGTGCCGGGTGGCATTATTACTGGCACTGCTAACAGTGGTGCTCAACCTCTGGGTTGAGACTCCTTTGGCAAATCTCTATCTCCCAAAAAACATTTTAATTATGATTCATAACAGTAGTAAAATTAGAGTTATGAAGTAGCAATGAAATAATTTTATGGTTGGGGTCACCACAGCATGAGGACCTGTATTAAAAGGTCATTGCATCAGGAAGTTTGAGAACCACTGTCCTACAGGGTCCTTCTCATACCTGCCCCTTCTATCACCATTGTTCCCAAAACTTATCCAAACGGTGCCTGAAGATGCTGGAGACTGACCGTTGAACCTTGTCTTGCTGTAGTATGTGAAGGCCATATTGATGGCAGCAGAGTTCCTTACAGAGCTGCTGTAGTAACGATTATACTGTTCCTCAAGGCAGGGTGTCTCCAGAGTCACAAACAGAGAGTTCAGCCCACAGCTACTAGGGGTGGACCCAGGGGCCTTGTCCTTGCTAGGCAAGGCCTCTGCTATGGATCTTGCTTCCCTGCCCTAGAATTCGTCTATGTTATATTTGTTTACAACAGTAGAAGTTTTCACTGTAGTTAGGTGTTCTTTTCTATGTAATAATGTTTTACAGTGTCATTTGATGGTCACTGGGAATGTGTACTCAGTACCCTGTACAGAGAACAGTGTGTAGTCAGAGAACTGTGTAGTCAGAGTGTGTAACAGAGAACAGTTTCTAGTCCTCCATGCCAGTGTTGTTCTGGCCGTGTATTTGAGCCATCTTTGTACTTTCGCTAAGTTGGTACTTGTTCTCATGTGACATGAAATAATTGTACGATTCAATGCTCTGGGAGTTGACAGGCTGGGGTGTAGCTACAGCATGGCTTGTGAGATCTTGACAGGGCCGTAGGAAGTGGCTACTACGAGCTTTTAGTGAACCTTAACAGCTTGTAAACTTGATTTGTAATTAAAAAAAAAAACCCAAAAAAAGAAAAGAAAAATTCTCCTTTTTCCTGTTTGCTTTCCTGGCTAATTTTGTGACCTTGAAAACACTTTATTAATAGGGCCTCAGCAGCTTTGATGGAGAAGCACATACATGTCAGTTGCTAAGAGTGACACTAAGCCCCGCAGCGCAGTGCTCGCCTCCTAACAGACGAGTCCCCAGAAGGCTGGGTTAGTCGTGGACACCAAGATTCTAATTTCACTTTGGGGCCGAGAGATGGCTTCTAAAGTGTAGATGCCACCAAAGTTCACAACTGGAGTTAGATGCCCGGGACTCAAATGTTGGAAGGCGAGAACAGACTCTTTTTGTTTGTTTATTTGTTTGTTTTTCGAGACAGGGTTTCTCTGTAGCTTTGGAGCCTGTCCTGGAACTAGCTCTTGTAGACCAGGCTGGCCTTGGACTCACAGAGATCCACCTGCCTCTGCCTCCCGAGTGCTGGGATTAAAGGCGTGCGCCACCACCACCCTCTGAGAACCAACTCTTGAAAGTGGTCCCTGATCTCCACATGTGCTCCGTGGCACTTCCGTAGTTGTCCCCATATACATACACAACAAATAAATACCAAATTAAAATTTTTTCTGATGAAATGAAAATCAATTTCAATTTATCACTCAGTTAAATACTCTTGTTGGGGTTAAGGCCATAACTTTACCATTCTGCAAGATGGAAATTTTCCTGCCTTTCTCTAAATTGAAGGTTTGCCTGTCTGTAGTCTTGTCTCACCATCCAGGAAGGATCTTACAATATGTATTTGCTGCCAAAAAGTGTAAAGATTGAACGAGAGAAACCAGAGTCACCTAGCTTAAACCCAGGTGCACATTTTGGCAGACCTGATATAAATGCTGATCCTGGCACCATTGCCCTTTGTAAGCAGAGGTAAAACTCGGGTGTGAGGAGCTAGCAGCATTGTCACCTGTTGAAATAAGAGCGCCGGGACTGAGTCCCAGGCACCCGGCCGCCCACATGGCTAGCTTAGCTTATGCCCCGAAATAATTACATGGAAACTGTATTCTTTTAAACACTGCCTGACCCATTAGTTTCAGCCTCTTATTGGCTAGCTCTTACATATTGATCTAACCCATTTCTATTAATCTTTGCAGTCCACAAGCT
>NC_022017.1:4172182-4176312 GCF_000317375.1 Microtus ochrogaster
TCCTGTTCTGTTTTCTCCGCCTACCTAAGGGTTGGCCTATGAAATGGGCCTAGGCAGTTTCTTTATTAATAAGAAATCATTCCCACATCAGTCACCAGGTGCACGGTGGGGAGGATGTCCTTACCTGACCATCCCAAGACAACAGGCAAGCTTCAGTTCCTCTTGTGGCAGCATCCTGGCCTTGCTTCAGGAGCTGCCTGTCTGAGATGGTTATCGGAGCTGGTTGTGTTCACCAAACTTCCATCAACTTTGATTTCATTTCAGAGCTAATCTAGAATAAAAGCAATTTCTAGAACCTCTTGTTAGCCTTCCCTATTACCTTACATGTGTTTACAAACGGTGGACTACAGAGGTGACCTGATGGTTAAAGCAGATGCTGCTCCTCTAGAGGACCCAAGATCAGTCCCAGCACCTATGGCAGGTGATTGGCAGCCTCAGCTGCAGCTTCAGGGGACCCAGTGCTCTCTTCTGGCCTTTGTAGCTACCTGTAGGTCCCTGCATGCTCGCTTGTGCTCTCTCTCTCTCTCTCTCTCAGTACAAGACACTCGCAGCCTACAAGCCAGGGCACTGGTGTTCGTGCAGAAGCACCTTGTGTAATATACATATATATACCCTTCTGTATGAGGCTGTAGTGATTCTCCAGACATTTCTCCAGTGTCACCAGGAATACCAAGACAGCCAAACATTTCAGTCAGATGTCGTGGCACACACTTGTAATTTCAACACTTGAGAGGCCAGCCAGTTCAAGGTCAGAGTGACCTCCATAGAGAAAGCTGTGCCAGCACTCAGTGGTTTGGATGCTTGCGCCAGGCTTAGAGAACAGACAGGGTCCTTATGGCAGTAGCTAAGAACCAATAATAGATACACTTGTGTATCACCCGTCTGCACCCCAGGCTATTGTAACCCATTTCTCAATGCCTCAGAACTAGACAACAGAATTCTCCAGTTAAATTACCTAAGTGATGATACTCTGAAGTCATGGAGTGATGGCGTCCACCATCTTTGTTCACTTGGGAGAGGTTTCCATGGTGAGTCTGGCTCTAGTCATTAATTCCCAAGCCTGGATGTCAGACCTGCAAGTGAAATGTCAGTGTCTTCCTAACACATTGGCTGGGACCCATTCCGTCTATGTCGGCTTCTCCTGCGAGGTGACATGGGACAGTGTGTGACGTGCTCAAAATAAACTTTGTGAAGACTTGATGCGGTATCTTATCAGTGCGCTTGGCATCTCGAGGTATAGCGTATTTCCGTTTTACACACAAAGATAAGTCCAGAAGATACATACAGAGCTTGAATGTGGTGTACGACTGTAATCCTAGCCTCATGAGGTAGGAGGATCACTGCAAATTCCAGTACAGTCATGGCTGGAGAATGAGACCCAGCCTCCAACTAAACAAAGGGTTGGGGGTTAGCTCAGTGGTATAGCACTTGCCTCAGTTCTGAAAATAAAATAAAACTCAAATGGATACTTGGAAGAGCTAAAACTGGGCCTTGTCCCCCACCTCCCCAGTGTCTTTTCTACTGTATTATATGGGTGTCATTCATTCATACAGATTTCCAGCCTACACTTGACGTTCATACATAGGCTGTTGGTGCCAAGGGTGACCAATATTACTAATACCCTAAGGAGTAGAATGAAAGTCAGTCAGTGTCCCAAAGTGCATCACTGAACAGCTAAGGAAGTACAGTTTCTTTGCCGGGTGCACAAGAGTATACTTATCCTTTAGTCCCAGTACTCAGTGCGGGGAGTGGCAAACTAGGCTACTCTGAGCTCAAGACCAGTTTCCCTTATATAAGAAGTTCTGGGCTAGTAAGGGTTACTTAGTGAGAGTCTTTTGGTTTTTTGTTTGCTTGTTTTGGTTTTTAGAGACTGTTTCTCTGTGTAACAGCCCTAACTGTCCTGGAACTCACTCTGTAGATCAGGATGGCCTCACAGAGACCTGCCTGCCTCTGCCTCCCGAATGCTGGGATTACAGGTGTGGACCACCACGCCCGGCTGGAAATACATTTTTAAGACAGTTGAGGGTGGGGCATGATTATAAACTTGTATAATCCCAGGACCTGGGAGGTGGGGCTGCTCTCCAGTCACGATCATCCTCAGCTCAGAGTGTTTTTGAAGCCAGCCTGAACTGCATGAATCCTGCTTTAAAAACTCAGAGAGTGCACAACATGAAGACATCTGAGATTCCTGATTCAATATGACAAATACTGGGGACCCATAGGTTACCCTTTCTCAGTACACTTTTGTTCTTTTAATGGGAGGGTTTTCTCAAGTGTCACATGATAATAGGGCCAGAATTACAGGGCCCAGAGATTAGATCATTTGAAGTCTGATTTCCAGTACACAGTGCTGAGACAGGCGCTCTGTGTTTGGTCATATTATCCTACGGTTGAGTCCCGAGGCTCTGTCCCAAGGTGCACTTGGCACTGTCTCCATCCTTACTCTTTCAGCTCCGATGTGAAATATTAGGAACTACTTCGGCAGCTACAAAACGCATACACGAGAAACTTCCCCTTTCCACATGTGTGTGCGTGCTTTCCCTGACACTCTGGGCTCCCTTCCTCTAAAGTACCCCCTCTGCCCCTGGCTGCCTGACTGCCGTGTGGACATGGATGACCTCCACACTGGCTTTGATCTTCCATCTCCTGCTCGGGGCAGCTTGTCTGCCCTAGAATCTTCCATCTCCTGCTCGGGGCGGCTTGTCAGCCCTAGAATCTTCCATCTCCTGCTCGGGGCGGCTTGTCAGCCCTAGAATCTTCCATCTCCTGCTCCGGGCGGCTTGTCTGCCATAGAGTTTGTCTTTGTACCTTAATGGAATTGTTCTTCATGGGCTGAGGACATGGTTCAGTTTCAGTGATCAAGAATACCTGCTCATGCAAAGGAATCAGTCTAGGGGTCCAATGCCTTCTGACCTCCATGCATACCAGACACGCATGCACACTACATATGTGAAGGCAAGACACACTGATGCACATAAAATAAAAGTCTAAAATTAAAATTGTCCTTGAATTTAAACAACCTCATATACACATAAGCCATTTTCTTCTTTTAAATTTTATTTTATGTGCCTTGGTGTTTTGCCTGCATGTTTGTCTGTGTGAGGGTGTTGCTTCCCCTGGAACTTACAGACAGTGTGAGTTGCCATGTGGATGGTGGGAATTGGACCTAGATTCTCTGGAAGAGTGGACAGTGAGTGCTCTTAACCCCTGAGCCATCTCTCCAGCCCCCCACTTTCTATTCTGAAATAAAACACAGAAGTACTGAGACAAGGGACGAAACTGAGTTTACCATGTGACAGTCACACTAATTCTCTCCCGTGTTTTTGTCCTCAGTGTCACCTGGGATTGACAGCTCAGCCTGAGCTCTACCTGCTGAACACCGTGGACGCTGACTTACTTGTGTCCAGATGACAAACAGCCTGAGAGACTTTAAGAACGCTGCTTTTTCCCAGCCCTTTTGTGCCAAGTGTCTGTTAGCAAATCTCTGTTAGTTCAGAGGTGAGTTTGTTCAGATGTTTTGAACAAAGGCAGAGATTTCCTTGTGAGATCCGGGGTAAAGGCCAAGAGCTGTGCCTGGGTCCGAGCCCCGCTGGCCTCCAGCAGTCAGACAGTAGGGAGTGGTAAGCAGTGGACCTAGGCAGCCGTGCTCCCCACCGCGCTCCCCACAGGCTCGCGCCTGCACTTCTGGGAAATAAAAATGTATGAACATGTATTTATGTAAACCCGAACATGCCAGTTTGGGTAAGATTTTAAGGTTATAAAAACCGATAGATTTTTTTTTAAAAAATGTTAAGGTAAATTAGGTATTTGTTTTTATCTGATCATAAGTAAGAAAGGGAATGAATCTTTTTACATTGGACTTTCTACATTAACGATCTTTTAAAGTGCTGTTTTACTGCGCTGGTGGTTTCAGTTCATTGTCATGCATCAGGAGTGCATGTAGCAGCAGAAGCTGCTAATACTTGCGTATCACTTAAAGTGTGTGTGTGCGAGCGTGAATGTATGTGTGTGTGCACTCACACACGTGTATGTCCAAGTATGTGCTTGTGTGTGCATGTGTGTGCACTCATGTGCCTGTATGTCTTCATCCTCGTGCAGATCACAGGCTGATATCAGGCGTTTTTTTTTTT
>NC_022017.1:4176412-4182179 GCF_000317375.1 Microtus ochrogaster
CTGTGGTTTTGGAGCCTGTCCTGGAACTAGCTCTGTAGACCAGGCTGGTCTTGAACTCACAGAGATCTGCCTGCCTCTGCCTCCCGAGTGCTGGGATTAGAGGTGTGCACCACCACCTGGCAGGGAGTTATCTGAATTTGACAGTTCCTTCACTTCCACTTGAGCCCCTCCCCCCTCTGCTTTTTTGTACAGTCTAACTATATAGCTCTGCTGGTTTGGAACTTGCTGTGTAGATCAGGCTAGCCTTGGATTTAAAGAGATCATTTGCCTCAGCCCAAGTGCGGGGATTAAAAATTTGTGCCATTATGCCTGGCCATGGGCCTCTTGAGACTTAAGAGAACAACTATACAATTTAGTCACAGTTCTTTGATCTTAAAATTGAGACAAAGCCAGTATTTTCACTTGGGTAATTAAAGTTTCGGCATTTCAGTTTTGTGTGCACAGATTCCAATCCTAGATGGACTAGGCTGTTCTTCTGGCCCCTCCCCTCCATTTCTCTTTCTCAGTGCTGCTTTCTCGGGAGATAATGTTGGAGAAGAAAGGTCAAAGATAGGAATGTCCTGTTTCACAACTCTAAGCAGCTGAGGTAGTTGAACAGAGGTCAAGCACCCGAGGATTCCCGTCGCTCTCCTCTGTGCTTTGTGTGCTAGCAGGGGCAGAGTTGAACTGCCACGAGCCCACGTGTCACTCCGGGGCCACACCACTCTTGTCAGTGGAAATATATACCACATTCAACCCACTAGAAGGTTGACGTGAGCGTTCCTTCATCAGGACACAGGCGCTAGAGATGTGGTGCTGTAGGTAGAGTCTTTGACTAGCATACAGGAAGCCTGGGTTCAACCCGGCCGGCGCTGCAAACAAATACCGGCCTGGTGGTGCACACCCAGCAATCCTGGCACCCAGGTGATAGAGGCAAGAGGACCAGAGGCTCAGGTTTATCCTTGGCTTTGTATCAACTTCAAAATCCTGGGGTTTGTTTGTTTTGTTTTTAAAGATGGGGTTGTTGCTACAGAGACAGCTTAGTGGTTAAGAGTATTATTGTTCTTGTAGAGCCTGGATTTGGTTCCCAGCATCCACACAGCAGTTAACAACCATTCTTAACTCCAGTCCCAGGGATTCCAGTACCCTCTTCTGAACACTTCAATTACCAGGCATGCCTGTGGTGCATAAACATACATGTAGGCAAAACATACACATAAAAAAATCTAAAAAGATTAAAATAAAAAATTTAAATGAAGGTGCTAGCAAGATAGCTCAGCAGGTGACCTGAGTTTCATTCTAGGGACTCCACGGTAGAAGGAGAAGCCGACTCTCGCAAGTTGTCTTCTAGCTCCCTAGGGCACTGCACACACATGACGCACACAAACACCCTAGACACAAGATAACACAAACCAAATCTGGGTTTGTGCACGGGCATTGTGCAGCTGCGGTCTGTTTGTTATGTACCCGAGAACAGGCTGTTTTCTCGGAAAAGAGATTTAGCTCAGTCTATTCAAGGACATGGGGCTAGCACTCCCCTCTACTGAGGGGCCTTCTCTGTGTCACCTGGTGGATGGCGCCAAGGGAGGCTCGCTAGCAAAGGAAAAGAACACTCAGAACACTGGGAGACCAAAAGCCAGGAAGTAGTTCACCCTCCCTCCCTCCCTCCCTCCCTCCCTCCCTCCCTTCCTTCCTATTCTCTCTCCCCTCTGGCTCTCAGCTGACTGCAAACTCAGCCTTAGCTCCCTAGGAGGACTGTCCCTTTCATTTGTTTGTTTTTGTTTTTGGGAGGGTAAGAGGGGTGTTTTCAAAACAGGGTTTCTCTGTGTAGCTCTAGCTCTCCTGGAACTCACTTTGTAGGCCAAGCTGGCTTTGAACTCAGAAATCCACCAGCATCAGTTTCCTGAGTGCTGGGATTAAAGGCGTGTGCCACCACCACCATCTAGGACTGTCCCTGTCCCTTCTTAACAGCCTGCCCTCAAAACCAATCCTTTGCCTCGCAATCTAACCGGCTCTCATTAGGCTCCACCTCTTTGGAGACTCCTCCCACCTCAGCTCACGTGGGGGACAGATTCAGATTATAGCATGAAAGTGCTAGCATAGCCAATCTCTAGATGAACCGACGTGTGTTTGCTGTGGAGCCCAGTTGTGGACGGGTATTCTGATCCTGCAGACTGGAGTGGCAGCAAGCATGCAGCGAGTTCCCTCTGCGTAGCTGTGTCCCCGTGCTGAAGGACTGGTGGAGAACATGCAGGCTTATGATGTAGTTTAATATATTGGCAGCATCAAAGGTTTTAGTATCCAGTGAAGATTCCCTTTTCAGACGTTATGGCTTTAGGCCCCTGGAGTATTTCACTGAGTCAGGTGTTAGTGTCTGTCTTTAGCACCCTCCTGCGGTGAGTCTCCCAGTTTAGCCGGCTCTTCTCACCGTTCTTCAGCAGTACTCTAGAGTTCACCTCACCCGAGTCTAAGTTTGCGAGCATCACTGCCATTAATAGATGGACACTTGGCATTGCTTTGTAAGCAATGAATATATCCTTTTCATTCAGTAACATTACAACGTAGGCTTTGGCAGGGCGGTGGTGGTGCAATCTATAATGCAAGCCCTGGGGAGGCAGAGACAGGCAGATCTCTGTGAGTTCGAGGCCAGCCTGGTCTACAGAGTGAGTTCCAGGACAGCCAGGGATATACAGAGAACCTCCCCCACCACAAAAGGCAGGCTTTGTGAGAAAAGGTGTCTTCTATACAGGAGAGCTGAGACAGAAGGATTGCTGTTTTGAGTACAGACACTGCTGCACAGTAAAATACTGCCCGTCCCCAATGTTGCTTTTGTTTATGAGAGCGGGTTTCACGGTAGATAACCCTAGACCAGACTGGAGCTTGTGATCCTCCTGCCCATGGCTTCTGAGGATATAGGCTGCCATCCCCGCTCTAAATATTGATTTGTTTTTCTGTGTATTTATGAGTACTTGCTTGCGCACGCACATGTGCGTGCTGTCTGCTTCCCTGGTGTAGGTGGCTGTGAGCATTGAACCCTGGCCACCTGCAAGGACATTGCCCACTCCATTCCTACAGCTCCTCATTTGTTTGTGGGCACACACGTGGGGTCAAAGGGTAACTTCCAGAGTCCATTCTCTCCTTCCACTTTCTGCGCTGCAGGGATCAAATGAGGTTGCCAGGCTAGGCAGCAAGCCCCTTCACTCCCTGTGCCACATTGCCTCCCTGACCACCCTTTCCTAACAAATTCACTAACATTGCTCGCTGAGTGTATAGTGACTACGTTTTTGCTAAGCTCCTGGTTAGAAGTCTGTCAGTGCACTGTTGATGCAGGTACAGCTGCTGCCTGCACACCCAAGGTCCTGAGCTGCACCTGTTATTACTGCGAGGGGGATTGAGTGAGAAAAGGGACATCAGCAGGGCAATTCTCAGGAGACCGCCGTGGCTTTAGAACGACTGTAGCACACCAAGACGTCAGCACAGACTTTCTGAGGAGTCTGCAGTGGGATCCGCACACCGTCAGACTCCTTTTCTAAGGACCCACACTCAGAAGGCTCTTGTTCTCCTTGCTTTCAGCTTCTGGCTTTATTTTTTGGGTACATCGAAGAAGCGAGGTCTGATGTAGTCCTTATACATAGACTAGAGAACGCCTGGAACAGAAAGGCATTGCACATCAGTAGTGCCCACGAGACGCAGACGTTTTCCCACATGCGTCTCTGAAACCAGCACACTTGTGAAATAAAGAGACAGGCAACCCCCTCAGGTCCACACAGAGGCTGCAGAATCAGACAGCACCTACGTTTAAGTCAATACTGACACAGGTGTGCGTGTACACACATGGACATATTGACACAGGTGTGCATATGCACACACACAGACATTGACACAGGTGTGCATGTGCACACATGGACATATTGACACAGGTGTGCGTGTGCACACATGGACATATTGACACAGGTGTGCGTGTGCACACATGGACATATTGACACAGGTGTGCATGTACACACACACAAAATAAATTCATAAAGATGCAAATTCTATAATTTCTTAAAATTTAAAAACCAATATTGTTATGAACTTAGACTTTCACACTATCCCCAAGTTTGCATTTTTGTTGGTTTTTTCTGGAGATGGTTTTTCCATGCTGTCCTGGAACCCAATATATAAACCAGGCTGACTCTGAACTACAGAGATCCTCCTGTCTCTGCCTCCTGAGTGTTGGGGTTAAAGGTGTGGGCCACCATGGCTGGCTCGGTGATACGTGTCAGCAGTCCTAGCACTTGGTAAGCAGAGGCAAGAATAGTTCAGTGTCGTCTTTGGCTACACGGTGGTTGGAGGCCAGCCTAAGGTACATGAAATCCTGTCTCACAAAGGAACAAAACAAAGCAGATCTTGAGAAACTCATTGATCAGATGTTTGATCAGATCCAGGCATCCAAATTAACCAGTAACATGTTCAGTATCTGCCTGTGCTTAGCAGGTAAAGGAACACGTGACTGAACAGCCCCTGCTCTGAGATTATAGCCAGGGCGGGAATTAGCGCTGAGAAGCGGATGCTGGTTGTGGCTTCCACAAGGTCCTAGGACTGTGCTGAGGTTGGGGGGGGGCACACAGGTAAAATAGGTTCAGAGGGAAAGGGGGTACCTCCATAAGCCCTTGACGTGTTAGTAAATCTCCAAATGTCCAAAAGCTAGAGGAGTCGGAAGACTCGGCCGAATTCTCATTGCCCCATGACTGCCCACTGGGCACAGAGGATAAGGGCTCTGAATTCTTGCAGTTCCACATGATAGTAAACTGGGGCACAAGCTGGAAAAATTATAGAGTGAAATATTAAAATGACTAGAATTGATGCATAGAATTCAAGCCCAAATGTTTTTCTCTTCAGCTGGAATCACTGTAACTGAAGTGATGTTCTCAGGACGGAGAGGTTGCTAAGGATGTTTGTCTAGCCGCCACCACAAGCCCTGGGCTTGATCCCCACCACCACATACACCAGGCATAGTGGTACCTTCTTGTCAGACAGCAGAGGCAGGAATGTTGTCAGAAGTTCAGTCAGCCTTGGCTACACAGGGTTTGAGGCCAGCACCTGATACGTAGCAGATAAAACCTTTGGCTGGCAGAGAGTCCTGGACTCATTTCGTTTGTCTTGTTAGAGACAATTCCTGCTCTTACTACCCACTTCCCTAAGGTCACAGTATCTTCGTCTCAGCCCACAGACCTGTCATTTCACTGGTGAACCGATTTTCTAAGCGAGACCTAAGAGCGTGACGCCTCATGTCTGCGACACACAGCTCCACATGCTAACAGTGACGCCCAAGCTTCTTAGTAGATTTAACTTTTGTTTGTGTGTTTGTGTGTGTGAGGGTAGGCATGATTGCGCCCTAGCACGTGAGTGGGGTCACTTCTGCTTTGAGACAGGGTGTCCCTGTTGTCAGGTCCTGTGTACACCAGACTAGCTGGCCAAGCAGCTCCCATCTCACCGCAGGCACACTGGGGTTACAGATTGCACATTGTATCCACTTTGTGTGAGTCCTGGGAATCTGAACTCACTTCTCACACTTAGGTAGCAAGCACTTAGCACTTTACTATCAAGCCATCCCCCTGCCTCTCCAAGCTTTTAAATTGTGTGTAAAGAAATACATTGAGGCCGGGTGGTGGTGGAGCATGCCTTTAATCCTAGCATTTGGGAGACAAAGGCAGGTGAATCCCTGTGAGTTCGAGGCCAGCCTGCTCTACAAGAGCTAGTTCCAAGGCAGCTAGAACTGTTACACAGGGAAGCCCTGTCTCAAAAA
>NC_022017.1:4182684-4190957 GCF_000317375.1 Microtus ochrogaster
GCTCTGTAGACCAGGCTGGTCTCGAACTCACAGAGATCCGCCTGCCTCTGCTTCCCAAGTGCTGGGATTAAAGGCGTGCGCCACCACCGCCCGGCTCAAATGTGTCTTTTTTAAACAAGGTTTTGTGCTGCAGCCTAGACTCAGACTGACCTCTAGCAGATAGCCTCCTGCCTTAGTTTCACTGCTGGTATTATAGGCATGTGTATGTATTTTTAAACAATAAATTTAATATAAGCAATCTACATATTAGCAAAGCATTATTATTTTTTATTTTAGTCTGTTTCTTTTTGAGACAGGATCTGGCTGTCTTGCCCAGTGTGGCCTCTATTCCTGGACTCAAGGGGAAGGACGTGTAGGACCTTCTACATCTGGTTAGTTATTTTATTTTCAAGATACAGTATTTTCTTCCCATATCCCTAAGGACCCCTTTATGTACAGAATGGGAATTCTACAATTCAAAGGGTTTACCGAGTCTCAGGCTAACCTTGAACATCTGATAAGCCTGCCTCCACCCACTGAGTGCTGGGATTACAGATCTACGCCACCATGATTGATTTTCTTATGCCGTGTTTTGTTCAATTTCAGGGCCTCCTACATTCTCAGCAAGCACCCTACCACTGGGCTGTCTCCATAGCCGTGGAGACATTTTGAATGGGGATTTCAATGTGTGCGCTGTGGTTTGAGACAAAGCGATTGTCCTGTGAAATACAGTGACACTTGGTTTACCGGCCCTGTACTATAGTGGCTCGTACAGGGCAGGGTACCAGTGTGGGGATGCTGACGGATGCTGGCAAGACAGCTCAGGGGGTGAGGGCATCTGCCTCCCAAGCCCAGTGACCTCAGAAACCATGAAAGGTGGGCAGAACCACTCCACAGAGCTGTGCTGAACACAGGCCTTGGTTCACACGTGCCATATGCACGGCATATGCCAAATTGTGGAAGAATTCTGAAAGTTTCTGAGCATGTGTATATGCGTGTGTGTGTGTGTGTGTGTGTGTGTGTGAGAGAGAGAGAGAGAGAGAGAGAGAGAGAGAGAGAGAGAGAGAGAGAGAGAGAGAGAGAGAGAGAGAGAGAGAGAATTAGAGACGAATATGGTCGGGACAGGAAGCAGCAGGCTCTGGTGACACAGGCCCTCTACAAAGCACAGACATCTGCAGACTCTTACTTTGAGTGGCACTTCAGCGTGGTCCTGTCAGGGCAGGGGTCTATCAGCGTCCAGCGAGTGTTCTACCCGCCCCAAACAATGTGACTTTCCTCCCTTTGGTGCACAGGCTTCCTGGTAAAGGGCTACACGTCTCTTTGGGGAAAGCTGGAGAGATGATTATAGTACATTTATTTATACATAGATGTGTCATACACATGGTATGTGTGTTTATATGTATATGTGTGTTTCTGTGTGTGTATAACATATGTATGTTGGGGGATATTGCAGTATCTTCCCCTAGCTCTCCACTTTAAGTTCAAGCCCAGCCTTTTCTGCTGTGATGTCCCCACTTTCAGCTCTAGGGCCATTTTAACCAGGGCCCCCACTTTGAGCTCTAGGGCCACTGTAACCAGGCCCCCCATCTCTGGCTTAGCCTGTGCTGTTGCTGTACAGACTGCTGCTAATCACAATCAAGCATCCCTGGCCTTTGCTGATCAGATGCTGCCCATGGCCCCGTTAAGATCTAGATCTCTCAGTCCCCACTGAGTCCAGGGAGGCCAGCAGCAGTTCTCGGAATGAAAGCGCTATCGGGACTTGAGAAGGGAGCCAGGATGACGGATGGGTGGACTCGGAGTCAGGACAATCCGGCTGGCTGCCTCGATGGCAGTTTTGTAGGCTCAGTGCTGCTGCCAGCCGAGGCTAGATCGTCTGCTCTGGATGTCCTGTACACTGCAGCCCGCCTGGCAGCAGCCCTTCCTTCCGCCCCTGCCTTCCTCTCCCAGCAGGACAAACAAGAAGTGTCCCCATACATTAGCAGATTAGATTTTCCCGAGGGAACGCACTAGCTGTCGCTTCCTGAAAGCCAGGAACCTTTGGAGGCTCTTCATAGCTGAACTGGGACGCTTGGTAATAAGAGGGCCAGACAGTAAGCACTCCGAGGCTTCATGTTCGCCACTTTTATGTGGGGTGGCTGGACACCACCATGGATGTGAGGACAGAGGGGTGGACAGAGGGGTGGCGGACCAAAGGGTCCTCTCGAGAGGGTTCGCAGAGTCCAAGTGCCCACTGAACCATGACAAAGAGCTTTGTTGGTGACACTGAAGAGATGAAGACTGACACCTGAGAGCTCAGGTGGTGGCCAGGAGAGGAGCTTCGCTTTCGTGCACGCCGTGACTGGCCAAAGCAGCTCTGGAAATGGAAGCTGTTGCTCTTGAAGAGGAGTTTGTGGGTGGTGACAACCTTGGCCGCGTGGCTTTGGTGGATGGTCTGATGACAGTGAGGGCAGGTTTGGAGGTGGGGAGCTTCAACTACAGCAGCTCTTCAGGTTTGGGACCCACGAAGAGGGGAGACTGAGGCAGAAACTGACCCTGTGGTATGGAGGCCACAGTGACCAGGGGCTCTCACAGCAGGAGAGGCAGCTGCAGCTGTGGCCAGAGTTTCTCACTGCAGGAAACAAAGCATGGCTGGAGAGGAGAGCGGGAAAGTGGCAGGGAACCCCCCCTCCCCCCGAGTGACTCTGAGCTGGTCTTGCTGCTGCAAAGGCAGGCAATCCTCAAGGCCTGCCCTGGGACCCGTGCAGTCTGATGATGGTGCTGAGTAGTCTTTTAATGTGCCCCTCTAAGCTGTACCGTGTGAAGATAGCGTACTCTGAAGCCGTCTTGCTCCTCTCCTCCAGCAGTGAGACCTTTAGGATCCTCACGGGGTTCTGCCAGGCTACATTGGGAATTTCGTTACAATTGCTTGGGTGAAATGTCTTGCCTCCAGAACTCTGGTGCAGTTAAGCTGACAGGTCCTACTGCCGTGTTAGCAAGTTCACCATTGAACAGGTCACGTGAGCATCATCTACTGAGCCAGGAGCACACACGTAATCCCTGTACCAGGAGGCCTGAAGCAGGAACATCTCAAGCTCTAGATAGCCTGGGGTACTTCCTAAGTACTAGCCTGGCCTATAGTGTAGGACCCCAAAGCAAAGTAATTAAAGGGTCTTGGTACTACCTATGCCGTGACTGCGCTCCATAGGGCCATAGGAAGTTTATAATGTCCATTGAAAAAGGGGCCAATACATAAGGCCCATAGGAAAACAGCCAACCAGAGCCACTGTAGGAATCTTCTGTCCTGCATATTCTAGCTAGCTCATGTTTGAACATTCTAAATTATTCTTGCCTATCCTATCATGAGGATTGTTATTTTGAGTCTGGCCTGACTAAATAGCAATTTTGGGGTCCACCTTCGACTACCTAGAGATGTTCTGTCTCAAGCAAACAAACCTCAGAAATGCACGCCAGGTGTGGTGGTGCCCAGCTGAAATCCCGGCCCTTGTGAGCCAGTGTCAGGAAGCCCACCTGCACTGAGGGCCATCCAGGCTACACAGTGAGCTCACCGCCACCCAAAGTGGTCTGTGCTACACAGTTTATGTCAGCGTGACACAAGCTAAAGTCATCTGACAGGAGGGATCATCAGTAGAAAAAAGCCTCTTTAAGATCAGGCTGCAGGCAAGCATTGCTTTCTTAGTGGTTGATGGGGGAGGGTCCAGCCCATGGTGGGCAGTGCCATCCCTGAGCTGTGGTCTTGGGTTCTATAGGAAAGCAGGCTGAGCAAGCCATGAGGAACAAGCCAGTAAGCAGCTCCCCTCCATGGCCTCTGCATCAGCTCTGCCCCCAGGTTCCAGCCCAGCTTGAGTCCTGTCCTGATTTTCTTCAGTGATGGACTGCCATGTGGAAGTGTAAGCCAGATCAACCCTTTAGTCCCCAGCTCGCCTTTGGTCATGGGGTTTCATCACAGCAATAGAAACCCTAAGACGTGGTCTTATCTTTTCTTGTAAGTGCATTGCTCAGTGGGCAAAGCTTCATACCCAGATGGAAGTAAAAATGTTTAGATCTTTGGCCTCTGCAGTGGCTCCTCCTAAGTAAAGTGCTGGTCAGATAGTTGGGGATGCAGCCACCGCCATTAGCGGAGCTGGGTGGAGTAGAGGCACCTGCCGCTAGAGCAGTGGTTCTCAGCGGTCACATAGCAGATATCATTTACATTATGATTCATGACAGTAGCAAGATTACAATTATGAAGTAGCAATGAAAATAATTTTATGGTTGGGGGTCACCACAGCATGAAGAACTGTGTTAGAAGGTTGAGAAACACTGCCATAGGCGGTTACACAGAAAATCCCTGTCTCAAAAAGCCAAAAAAGAAGGTAGGCTGTGTTAGCTCACACCTTTAATCCCAGCACTCAGGAGGCAGAGGCAGGTAGCTCTCTGTGAGATAGAGGCCAGCCTGGTCTACAAGAGCTAGTTCCAGGACAGGCTCCAAAGCTACAGAGAAACCTTGTATTGAAAAACAACAACAACAAAATCCCACCCCGTCCTTTAGGTCTTATCAGGTGAAAATAGTAAGGCATTAAGAAGGCTCGCCCCTATTAGCCTGTTTCCTTAAAGGGTTATTTTTGTGTGTACGAGCACCTGAAAGCATGGAAGTACACACTATGTATGCCTGATGCTCAAGAAGATTCCAGAACTCTCAGATCTCAGAACTGGAGTTCCAAGTGTTTCTGAGCCACCACATGGGTGCTGGGAACTGCACCTGAGTCCTCTGAGAAACAGCCAGTGCTCTTAGCTGCTTCATCTCTCCAGGGCCCAAGGCGAATCTTTTTATCTGTAGCCTTGTACTGTCTCAAGTCAATATTTATCTTCTACCAAGAATAAACAGAATAAGGAAAACAAAAGTGCACACATACACACAGATGCACGCACCTGTGCACACCTGTGGAGGACAGCTGGCCCTGAGAAACCTTACCTTGGGTCACGGCTCCCACAGCGCAGCCTTGGGCAATGACCAGCACGTGGATGAGACAAAGGGACAGCTTCTCATCTCTTCTGGACTTCAACTTGTGGAGACCACAGGACAGCACAGCCATAAAACCTGCCACCCCTGTGAATTTAAACCGTGAGTGACTAAACAGGAGGCAAGTGCACAGGGCAGCTACCCGGAAGACAGGCAGTCCCACTGCAGGCTGTGTGTCCCTCGCCTAACACGCTCGGTGCCAGAAGCTAGGCTTGCAGGTGGTGTAGATTTTGGAATATCTGCATTGTGATGGACCTAGGTCTCAAAAGCAAACCTGTGTAAGCCTCACACACCTTTTCCACCTGGCCTGGAGGTGTTTCCTAGATCTGCAGAGTACCCATGCTTTGATCGTGACTCCTCACGTGACAGCAGGTGCGAACCTTCTCCTCAAGGCATCACGGTGATTCAGATTTTGAAGTATATTGACATTTTGGATTTCAAATGCTCAACTTGTACCAAAGAGGACATTCAAAAGAGCTATAGCAGAGGACATGCCTAGCATGGCTTGAAGCCTAAGATTGTCCCTAGCATGGCTTGAAGTTGGTGTGGCTGTCCATGTCTGTAACCAGGATGCTGCTGTACAGGGAGGTTAAGGCTAGCCTGGGCTACATGAGACCCTGTGTGCTCATTAGGTTTTTGTCATCAAGATGCAAGATGGAGTCATCTGGGAAGAGGAGCCCCTCTTGAGAAGATGCCTCATCAGGGCGCCCGTAGGTCTAAGAAAGCAGGCTGAGAAAGTAAAGCAGATCAAGCCAGCGGGCAGCGTGACTTCGTCGGGATTGTCCCCGCCTCCAGTCCCTGCCTCAGCTTTCCTCCATAGCAGGCTGCAAGATGAGATGAACCAAATAAACCATTTCTGTCACTGTGTTGCCTTTGGTCATGGTGTTTTATTTTATGTGTATATATTTATGTACCACATGTGTTCAGTGCCCACGGAAGCCAGAAAATGACACTGGATGCCCTGGGACTGTAGTTATAGACAGTTGTGAGCTACCGTGTGGGTGCTGGGAATTGAACCTGGGTCCTTTGGAAAGGCAGCCAGTGCTCTTAACTGCTGAGCCATCTCTCCAGCCTCAAGACATGGTGTTTTATCACAGCAGTAGAAGTTTTACTGAACAATAAACATACTCAAAAAAATAGTTTTTAAGAATTTATTTAGAGAGAGAGGAAGAGAGATTGAAGGACTGAATTTGGGTGTATTTGGGAATCTGTTTTTATATTTCCTCTTGCTAGTGCATTGCACATCCCAGGCTAGCCAGTCTGTTCTCCACCTCGCATCTCACATTAGCTTGCTCTTCCTTCCTTCCTTTCTTTCTTTCATTCATTTCTGTCTTTAAGCTCAAGAGCAATTTTATTAGCGTTTAAAGGGAATCCAAGGGAGGCAGACTGTAAATCTCTCCTGGTTTCCAGGGGCACCAGACGCACGTATAAAAACATACATACCTATGGAAACACCCATACACATAAAAATTAAAAAATAAATCTAAAAAAATGTTTAAGTAAAAATGTTTTTAAAAACACAGTGCTGTTCTACTCTGGGGTTCTCTGGTCCCCTGCTGATTTATCTCTCCATCAGCAGCCACAGTGTCTGGGCCATCCGAGCCAGGAGGCAGAATGCTTCCTTCCGCTTTATCTTAAACAAACAAACCCCAGAACAGAACACGCTGTACACACGTGTAGTGCAGGCGCTTGGGAGGTTGAAGCAGGAGGATCAAGGAGTTAGAGATCAGCCTGAGTGACACAGGGAGACTCCCTCAAAAAACAAAAGCCCAAAGTCTTGGTGTTAGAATATTTCCCTTTCGTGAGACCTCTAGACTGGTCTCAAGCACTGAAAGATAAACACTGTTTTAGGTGCTGGAGAATTCACGATTTCCATATGTTACATCTCAGGCTCTAAGCTTGTCTTTTGTGTGTCTGTGTATGTGCGTATGTATTCGTGCACCTGTGTACACAACATATAGTGGCCAGCAGACAGCCTAAGGTGTCATTCCTCAAGTGCTGTTCACCCTGGCCTGAAACTCACCAAGTAGGTCAGCCTGGCTGGCCATGGAGTCTTGCAGATCTACTGGCTCCACCTTCCCAGTGCTGGGACTCAAGTGAGCAGTCTCCATGCCCCTGCCTTTTTATGTGGGTTCCAGAGGTCAAATTCAGGTCCATATCCTTACAAGGCAAGCGCTGTGGTCACAGAAACCTTGTTGGGATTGTAATGGGAATGACATTAAGCCTCTGGATCTGTTTGGGGAGACCTCACCTCATTGCTATATTACAATATATAACTAATTAATTCATGAACATAGTAGGTAGTCTGTTATTTTGCAATTGTCATCATACACATGTTAAATTCATACCTAAGTATTTTCTTTCTGATGTCTATAAATGGATTTCCCCTCTTAAACTATAGGGTCTGTGTATTTGTTCATGGTTTACAGAATGCAGCTAATTCTTATGGGGATAAGAAGTTCTGGTTAATTTTGTTGGCACAGGAGATCCTAGGGATAGGTGACATTCATAGCCTTCACGGTCTCTCTTTGGTAGTGTGAAGAAAGAACCAGGGTAAAGGATCACAGTGCTGTGTGTTTTATAGACTCGTTAATGAAGGCTGAGGGAAATGATTAAAGTACAAGATGTAGAAACAGCAAAAGGCAAGCCAATAAGACAGCGACGACAGGGCCAGTGAGATGGTTTGGTGGCTCGCGGACTGCTGTTGGGACCCGGCAGCCTGAGCTGAGCTCGACCTCTAGATGCCACTTAAGGGTGAAAGAAAGCTGAAGCTATTGTCTTATGACCTCCACACATGCACGTGCCCTTCCAATTTCTCTCTCTCTCTCTCTCTCTCTCTCTCTCTCTCTCTCTCTCTCTCTCACACACACACACACACACACACACACACACACACACTCACACACACTTATAATAAGACTTAAGGAGGGTGGAGAGACGGATGGCTCGGCAGTTAAAAACACTTGCTGCTCTCTCAGAGGACCAGGGTCTGGCTCCTGTAGCCCAAATCAGGCAGCTCAGAACTGCCTGAAACTTCAGCTCCAGGGTATCTGACACCTCTTCTGGTCTCCTGCACCTGCAGGTCACATGTGGTGCATGCACATGCACACACGCACACACACACACACACACACACATATTCACATACACCGGCACATAACACACATAGGATTTTTTTTAACTCCCTGGGTGGTGGTGGTGGCACATGCCTTTAATCCCAGACAAAAGATAGATGACCTTCCTTTCTTTCTTTCTTTCTTTCTTTCTTTCTTTCTTTCTTTCTTTCTTTCTTTCT
>NC_022017.1:4191114-4199910 GCF_000317375.1 Microtus ochrogaster
GGAACTAGCTCTTATAGACCAGGCTGGCCTTGAACTCACAGAGATCCACCTGCCTCTGCCTCCCAAGTGCTGGGATTAAAGGCGTGCGCCACCACTACTCGGTTCTAAATTACAATGATCTTAAACTGCTCATGCCTCCTAATGTAGAAATTTCACTTGTGGAATATTTTCCAAGAAAATAGCAAAAGTACAGAATATGACACAAAAATACTCATGATTGTATCAATCTGAGGAAAAACTAAAAGCCCTAAATTGCCTGAACTATAATGGTATATTGTGTTTTTATAAATAAAGCTTGCCTGAAGGTCAGTGCAAAGCAGCCGTACTAGTCAGCCATAGAGGCCAGGCAGTGGTGGCACACACCGGTAATCCCAGCAGCCACCCTAGTTAGCCACAGTGGCCGGGTAGTGGTGCACACCTGTAATCCCAGCAGCCACACTAGTTAGCCATAGAGGCCAGGTGGTAGTGCACACCTGTAATCCCAGCAGCCACACTAGTTAGCCATAGAGGCCAGGTGGTAGTGCACACCTGTAATCCCAGCAGCCACACTAGTTAGCCATAGAGGCCAGGTGGTAGTGCACACCTGTAATCCCAGCAGCCACACTAGTTAGCCATAGAGGCCAGGTGGTGGTGCACACCTGTAATCAGCACTAGAGAGGAATACAAGACGGGAGGAGACAGCTCTCAGTCTCAATTTCTGGAGGCAGGATTGCCCATTTTCGGTCTGAGGTAGCAGTAAGAGTCGGTGGCTAGCTGCTTTGATTTTCTGATCTTCAAGTTGAACCCTAGTATCTGTCTCTGGGTTTTTATTATTGGTGCAACACTGAGCAGAAGAGAAACTGTACACTTACAAACTGTTACAAGAAGAGATCTCTGTGAGTTCGAGTCTAGCCTGGTCTACATAGGGAGTTCCAGGTCAGCCAAGGCTACGTAGGGAAGTCCTGTCTCAAAAAATAAGAAGAATCATAGATTTATTTTGATTTATCTCACAGTGCTTCAAATTGGACCCCAGGGCCTACGTGTTGGAGGCAAGCACTCTAGTTCTGGGTCCCATCCCAATAAGTCATATTTGATGGAAGTGATTTCAGACAATCAATAGAAGAATTTTGTAAATTATCTGTATAACACAGTCCATCCTGTGGCAAAATATTCTGTAACTATTGCTAAAATTACAAAAGCTAAATGAAACTTCAACAATATATACAAACTTTATCCTTATTTGTTTTCTAGCTAAAACCCGACTCTTCCCTTGATCAAGTCCGGTTCTGTCCTCACTAAAAGGTTCTGTCCCTTTGGGAGATCTAAGTCAGCATCGTTCTGTTCCCAGTGTCTCTGGTCTGCAGGTAATTGAGTTTAGCCGGGAGCTTTCATCTTTGTGCATTAGACACACTGTTCCCGCGAACAGAACACCGCCTTAATGTGTAACAGACGCAGAGGTTAATCTGTCATTACCGGGGTCTGAGGAGCTTGTTTTTCCTTCTGTCATCTCCCTCTTTTGAGGCAGGGTCTTTCGTGCTGGTCTTGAGCTTACTCTGTGTTGACCTTGAACTTCAGATCTTCCTGAGTGCTGGACTTAGAGTGATCTGCACTCATCTGTAAGGAGACTTGAACCTAGCGCTGTACACAAGCTAGGCCAACTCCACCAACTGAGCTGCATCCCAGCCCCCTAGAATCTCAATTCTCAATCATACTTGACAGCAATGTGGGGAAAACCTGTAACAGCAGATGCCAAGACATACAGTGATGCACAGAACAGAGACAGGCGGTTCTAGCCTACCCCCGGGATGCTAAACTGCTGCTCCAGTCCTCAGTCAGAAACGTGAGTCTGTTCAGGGCGTTCAGTTTGAGTCGGTGTGAACTAATTTTAGATGGACCTCTAGAGGCTGACGAGATGGCCCAGCAGGCAAAGGTGCTTGCTGCTAAGCCTGCTGTTCTAGGTTTGACCCCTGGAACCCACAAAGCAGAAGAGAACCAGTCCCCTAAAATTGTCCTTTGACATGCTTGCTGTGGCATGTGTGCGGCTGCCCCCCCCCCCCCGTAAAACAGTAACTATAAAAACATGAGATAGGCCTGTGATGAAGTGTGTAAAACTCAGTAAAAGGATAGCTAAAATCCACTGGCGTGTGAGCTGGAAAGTATCAAGCCATGCTGCTGAGG
The DNA here is from genome assembly GCF_000317375.1 of Microtus ochrogaster. Lineage (NCBI taxonomy): Eukaryota > Metazoa > Chordata > Mammalia > Rodentia > Cricetidae > Microtus > Microtus ochrogaster. The sequence continues at coordinate 4,193,272 of NC_022017.1, forward strand.
GGCACGCTTCGGAGAATCAGAATGTGCACACACGGGCAGAGTCACCCCAGGGAGGCTGAGCTCCTTCTCATCCTGGTTTTCCTACAACCATCGAGGCAGGTACTTACCCACAGGGACGAACGGGGAGTCTCTCGGTTTCCTGAGGAGGCGGGACAGCTGGCCTTCATCCTCAGCTGCTGACCACTCATCTGAAGGCGTACTTCTCTCTAGAGACAGCAGGGACCTGTGTGGTTGCCGCCATATTCCAAGAGCCTGTTTCCCGCTGCTACGCTGCTCAGAGCCTGTCCTTCCCTCCATCTCACTCACTGCAACTCAATCCCAAACGGAGGGGAGTGTTACAATATATGTGGAGAGAGACCCTGGCGGGCAGAGCCCTTGAGTACAGCACCTCGGTCCCCATCCAGTCCCCTTTCCCAGTGTGACATTTGAAGTCTCCTGGGACCCCAAGACTTCTCCCCATATACCAAGACCACAGGCTTTCTCTTACAATGACGTCACCAGCACAGGCAAAACTAGTCTTCTGATGTAGAGGAGATGGGGGTAAAAGTCTTCTGGGGTCCAGCGGATAGGGCCACCTCTCTGTACGATGTGCAGTACGAAGACAACTACTGAGCACCCCTAGTTCCAGGCCAGGCAGCGAGAAGTGATTGTCCTCATCTGCCAGGGGTTAATGAAGACTCAGAGATAACTGAATTGCAACAGACTGAGTGGTCCAGCCTGCTGTGTGCACAGCCCATCTATACATGTGCACACACACGCAGCACATGGTATTCAAACACAGTAGCTCCACTTTATGGATGAAATTTCAACAGAAAATCAAACCCAGCAAGAGGCACCATACCTGCACATGCTGGAGCCCAGCCCCACTGCTTGCTGACCCCTGCAGGGCCTGAGCAGCACAGGTCTAAGGCTGCCACAGATCCCTGCGATTTCCAGCTAACTGATGATCACAGGAAAACAGACAACCCTGAGGAAGTGGCTAGCTGGCATTGGCTGAGGTCTCCCATCGTCCTGCATCTCCCATCGTCCTGCATCGACCCAGAAGCAGCAGCAGCTGCCACTAATGTCAGGCTTTAGAAGACTCTAGGTTTCATTTGCTTTTTTGAGACAGGGTCTAATGCTATAGATAGTCTTGACTGTCCTGGAACTCGCTCTGTAGCCCAGGCTGGCCTTGAACTCAGGGATCCACCTGCTTCTGCCTCGTGAGTGCTGGGGTTAAAGTTGTGTGCCACCACACCCAGCTAGAAGAAAGTCTGACTGTTCAGGGGGCTCCTGGGGCCTCTGTGACTGTGACTCTTAGATATCCCTGCCCAGGACTGAAGGGAAGGAAAATGTGGGGGTACTTTCGGGGAAATGCCATCCAAAGCCAAGATCCAATTCCTAGTTTAGGAATCCGGCACAGTTCTGACCCTGGGCTGGATGGAAGGACCCAGCAGATAGGAACAAAAGAGCACTTAGCACAGAACAGCTGGGGCTTGCAGCTCAGCCAAGGAGTGCTTGCCTCACATTCATGAAGCCCTAGATCCAATGCCAAGCACAAAATAAAACAGCACCTCATGGAAACATGAATGACAGGAGCAAAAAAATGTCTTCCGATGACCAAAAATCAGATGGACAGCAGATGAGGATGAAGCCAATTATCCTGACTTCAGGGTTCTAGAAGCCCCTTTGCTTCAGTAGAGGCACCTGCAGGAGGCGTCCCCCCTGCAGCCTGCACAGACACTCAAGTCCACCAACAGCCCTTAAGAAGGACCTCTGCCTCTCGGCCAATCCAGAGGCAGGGTGGGAAGCAGCGAAGGCCCTGACTGCCGGCCAGAAGAAAACTTGCGCCCTAGGCCATGAGCGTGCAGCCTGCCCTGGCTTCTGTTGTGCCAGACTCTTGAGTCTGCAGAAATCTCCCCGTCCTGTCTGCACCTTCTCCAACTCCAGCTCCACCCATCTTAGCGTGAAGGCCTTCGACCAAGTAGAGTTCACGTGTTTTTCTTCCCCTTACACCTTTTAACCGGAACTCTGGCTTGTGTTCCCTCGCTCTCTCTTCCTCTTCTCTGATAAGCTGCATACTGTTTCCCCTTGCTATGCTTTTCGGATGCATTTGGGACATTCACTTGCATAACTAATGCAATAGAAGAAACTCACATTTTGTCAACTACCTAGCAAAAAAAAAAAAAAAAATATGGCTGGGTGGTGGCATGCCCTTAGACCCTGGGAACTTGGGAAGCAGAGGCAGGCAGATTTCTGTGAGTTCAAGGCCAGCCTGATCTACAAGAGCTAACTCCAGGACAGCTAGGACTGTTAGACAGAAAAACCCTATCTCAGAAAACAAAAAATTGGCTTGCACGTTTTATTGCATTTCTCTGTTCTTGGGGGGCGAGGAGCACACCTGTAGAGGATCAAGGACAACCTGTGGGAACTGGGGCCACTTCCACCATGGAGATCCCAGGACTCGAACTCAGACCATCAGGCTTGGCAGCAAGCACTTTACTGGTTGTACCAGCCCATGTGGAGTTTCCTCTAGGATCCAGTCATGTGACTTGTTATGTCCTCGTGATGGAGAGAATGCCTTAGCTGACTTTAGCTTTCATGACCCTGATATTTTACCAGTCAGCCTTTTCCCTTCACAGTTCTGTGAAGCAAAGCCGTGGCCTAGGGCGTGCAACCATCCCAGCTGGTTATTTTGTAGGATTCGAGCGTGGTTGCCCTGTTTTCTCCTTAGGCTAAGATCTAACATGTTAGGCAGACTGCCTGTACTGTGTTGTATGATGCCAAGAGACACCACCTGAAAACAGTTCCCCCATCCAGGTCTGTGCTCTTAGCTGTTCACTGCCCTGGTGGGGGTGGCGGTGGGGCTAACCTGTAACCTTTGCCAACCTCTATGGTGTAAACAAGCCAATTTCAAGCTACTGTCTGTGACCGTGTAACTTGTAGAGAAGTATTTCTCTCTTCTGCTGGGGTTGAGACAGGGTAGAAAGACAGGAAAAGAGAAAGGGACCTCACCCCAGAGCCCAAGCCTCTTGCCAGCTGAGAATCCAGAGGCCCAGGACTTAAAGCTTGCTATGAGGCTGGATCACACAGGGACATTATTCCTTTATACAGAGATGGTTTCAAGTGAGCAAGTTAAATGTCAGTGACACATGTGTCATGGAAGACCTTTGAGTGTGGCCTTGCCCTTTTCCCAGCTGTAATCCAGGCAGCCTCTAGGAATTACTAGCAAAACTTTACAAGTTTTGTTTACGATAAAACACCTTGTATTCTCACTTAAGTTCCTCGGGAACACTTGAGCAGCAACTCGAGGGCCCACCGGAAGGACGCGTGGCTATGGTAGGATACGCTCCTGGGACTCCGTGGAGGAGCCCCCGCCTCTCCCTCACACCCAGGTGTGACTGATTCTTCCCTGTGCTTCTCTCAACTTCCAGGTGTAACTGTTAGCAATCGCTAACAAACTCAGCTCTGCTCTATCCTGGCTCTTTATAGAATTCTTTTGGGGCAAACTTGACCTGGTTTTGCCATACTGGAGGTTCCCAAAGCATAGGGGTCTGCTCAGACTGCTGGTGGCAGTGTGGGCTGTGTCTTCTACCACACGACGCTTTGACCATGTTGGTTAAAGTCTGCCAGCTGCTCCACTATGACATTACTATTTTTTATTTGTAATTAAAAAAAATAATAGATGCCGGGCGCTGGTGGCGCACGCCTTTAATCCCAGCACTTGGGAGGCAGAGGCAGGCGGATCTCTGTGAGTTCGAGACCAGCCTGGTCTACAAGAGCTAGTTCCAGGACAGGCTCCAAAACCACAGGGAAACCCTGTCTCGAAAAAAAAAAACCAACCAAACAAAAATAATAATAGATAATCTAATGTTATATAAGCATCTTGATATTTATTATACCTTAACCCATTAATTTCAGTACATAGTAATAATGGTTGCCTGGTGATGAACTTGAACTCTGTCTGGTAACATTGTGAAGAGAATTTTGGTAAACAACCTAGTAAGTGTTTAATTCTGTAAAAACCAACTAAAACTGGACACTTCTCAGAGGTTAGGGGACAGCATGGCCGGAGTCATACCTTTTGATGTGTAAAACATTATAAAAGGAACAATTTCACCAAATGGAAAAATGTAGCCAGGCAGTAGTGATGCACGCCTTTTATCCCAGCACTCGGGAGGGAGAGGCAGGTGGATCTGAATTCCAGCAAGCCTGGTCTACAGAGTGAGTTCCAAGACAGCCAGGGCTACACAGAGAAACCCTGCCTCGAAAAGAAAAAAAAGCAAACTATAACCAAAATCTGTCTAGATGGATAATGGTGATCCCAAGCAGATGTGTTTAGTTAACACATCACTGTCAGCCAATCAGGAATCTTGCTCTAATAATGGACTATAGAGATTAAAAAAGAAAAATGAATTTAACATCTTTAAAGATCTGACAATGCTTGGTTTAGTCCCTAAAAACACACTCACTCACACACGCTCTGGCACGCTCTCACGTGTGCACGCGCACATACACAAGCACGCAGACACTCTGACACACTCACACAACACAACACAACAAGCAGCAGCAGCACAAATGCCACAGTAAACGGGAGAGGATTTGGAGGGAGACGCAGAAGTGAGGGTGGGCAGGTGCCTTGGCTTTATGGGAAGGAAGGAGTGGGTTGAGGAAGGAGGGGAAGGCAGGCTCGGGGCCAGCCTTGCGTCCTTAGGCCCGGACAGGGGATGTGTCTTGTCCAGTCTACTCTGGGACTCTTCTGCCCCTCTGTGAAAGGACTGCTGACGTCATTGCTGAGGGGTAATGATGCAGGCCAATTGATTTTGGTAGCAAGTGATGACAATTTAGGCACTGAAAGTTTGACTCTGGCTTTTAACTTTCCCTTGAGAAGAAACAGGAAGCAAGGACTGGGGTCGTTTGTACAAAGGGCAACTGCTATAGAGACATTTAAGGCGAGTGCTCCATCAACAAGAAGCCAGTGACAGAGTCAGCTGACAGCACATGTCTGTGACCTTAGCACTCAGCACAGCCAGTCTGGGCCCGAGGGTGAGAGAACATAACTCAAAAGAAGCAAAAAGTGGGGTGTGTGGGTGGGGTGAGAGGCACAGTGGCTAACAGCACTTGTTGCTTCCGTGGAACCTGTACTGGGGACACCCTCACATGTGACACACAAATGGGACCAGTCATGGTAGCACAGTCTTTTAATGCCTGTGCTCGGGAGGCAGAGGCAGGTGGATCTCTGAGTTCAAAGCCTGCCTAGTCTACACAGTAAGTTTCAGGCCAGCCTGGGATACACAAGGAGACCTGGTCTCAGAAATAAATACATAAATACAAGTTTTTAATACACAGAAGGAAGCGAGTGAGGAAGGATGGGCGCGAGGGAGGAGGTAAGCGGAGAAGGTGCAGCGGCTTGCAGGAGGCTCAGCCCCCAGGTGTCACACAGGGGTTTCAGAAAGGCTTCCGCAGTGTTTAGGAGTGTTGGAGAACTAGCAGATGAGGAGACAGTGTGGCACCCCAGACAGGGAACGCAGATTTGTAGGAAGACAGTGTGGGGGGCCACGATGGGAGCAGAAGCTGAGGAATGGGGCTGTGACGGTCAGAGCTGTGCCCCAGCCCCACAGTGTCGGAGCCTGCCTTTCCATCTCAACGCTTTTATTTGGGGGCTGAGGGCTGAATTCAGGGTCTTTTCCCACTATCATTGCTGTGTCCTCTTTACCTGTGCATTGTGTGCAACTGTGGACCTTAGGGAATTGTGTGTTCTAGACAAGTGTTCTACTGCTGAGCTACATCCCTAGCCCTGACTTTGTGATTTATTTAATTTTTAATTAACTTTCTATTGCATTTATTTTATTTTGTGTGTGAGAGTTTTAAATGTATGCATGTCTGTGCAGCAATGGCAGTCAGAAAAAGGACATCAGATTTCTCAGAACTGGAGTTTCAGATGGTTGGGAGCTGCCATGTGGGTGCTAGGAACTGAACACTGGTCCTCTGCACGAGCAACAAGGGCTCCAAAGTGCTGAGATGTCTCTCTAAGCCATTACACACACATGTGTAGGTCAGAGGTGAACTTGTAGGTATGGGCGCCAGAGGCTGAAGAGGTCACCAGGCTTGGCAGCAAGCCATCTCATGTTCCAAGCTTTGCTCTTATTTATTTGGTGTTTCAAAATGGTTTGTCTGTGTAGTCCTGGCTGCCCTCGACCTCACTTTGTAGACCACGGTAGCCTTGAACTTGGAAATTCACCAGCCTCTGCCTCCCAAGTGCTGGTATTAAAGGCGTGCTCCACCACTGCCCAGGAAGCTTTGCATTTTAAATAAAGGATTTTGAACTTTGATCTGAAAGCCATGAGTCGCCAAGGAGGGATTTCAGACATGTATAGGGCAGGCCAGGTGCGGAGGGTCGAGCTGGAGGCCAGCAGCACACGTAGAGCCACGGGTGCAGAAACAGTGGCGGGAAGCCAGGAGGGAGTTCTAAGATGAGATCGTGGTTTCAGCTCCAGTGGCAGTGACAGAAGCCATGTTACCAGATAAAAACCACAGAGGAGCAGACTGGGGTAAAGAAAGGCCCTGGTAGCCGGGCGATGGTGGCACACGCCTTTAATCCCAGCACTCGGGAGGCAGAGGCAGGCGGATCTCTGTGAGTTCGAGACCAGCCTGGTCTAC
>NC_022017.1:4200039-4200889 GCF_000317375.1 Microtus ochrogaster
AAAAAAAAAAAAAAAAAAAGAAAGGCCCTGGTTAGGATCGGCAGATGTTAATGGCTACAGGCCAGGAAGGCAGGGCGCTGAGAAAGACAGTGATTGGCTCCCGTGCTGCTGCCCCTGGGGGGAGAGGAGCACTAGGGTAGGTTGTTCCCAAGGCCTGAGTGGCTACAGGTAGAGTTCTAAGCTTGCAAAGATAAAAGACAAGGAAGCCTTAGGAAAGGGGACTTCCGAGTTTAATGTCTTCCATTGGAAGGCGATGACATGATGCTTACACAAACGCTTGGCCGTGTTTTTGTCCTGAAATGGTGTTTATCGTAGGAACATCTTTCTCTAGGCACTGAGGATGTTGAATCTAGGCTTATTGCACACTAGACAAGCACGATGCTGGGAAGTATCCTCTCTGCTCTGCAGGAATTTTTTAATTTTCTGTGTAAGGCTGTTTTGCATGCATGTATTTGGTGTGCATGCAGTTCCCACGGGGGGTCAACAGAGGGCGTCAGAGCCCCTGGAACTGGAGCTACAAATGCCTGTGAGCTGCCATGTGGGAGCTGGGAACTGAACCTGCTTTCTCTGGAAGAGCAACCAGTGCTCTTAACTGCTGAGCCATCTCTCGCGCCCCTTGCTTGTTGTTGTTTAAAGGGAAGATTTACATTTTCCCCTCACATTCTCAAGGTTATCCATGTTCTCCATAAAGCTAAGGGTTGGAGCCAGCTTTTCCCATTTTAGCCTGTGTACTCCTCCCCTTTCCTGTGTACCTGTCATCCGCGTGTACAACACTTACCAAATGTTTGTTTTTGGAATTTTCTGAGGAGACTAGTGTAGAACTCTAAAATAACTCTGAGGAGACTAGTGT
>NC_022017.1:4201169-4203075 GCF_000317375.1 Microtus ochrogaster
GAACTCTAAAATAACTCTGAGGAGACTAGTGTAGAACTCTAAAATAACTCTGAGGCCTCTCAGCCCCAGTGCTCCCCCCTCCCCTGGGAACCAGGAGTCTAACAATTACCCGCACACATCCTGAAATGTCTCCCCGAGTCTTTGTGAGTGTTCTCCAGATAGAACTCAGTTATTGAAATTGGGACAAGATAACCCTTAAGATGTTGACTCAGTTCCTGATGTTTTGACTCGGTCCCTGGGAAGGGGTCAAAGTAACCCTCAAATGTTTCCTCTTATCTCACCTGATCTGGCAACTGCCCTCCAGCCCTGGCACAGACCAATTGTTGTTAATAGCCCTTTGAATAAGCCAATCCCAATAGTTGGAAAATAACCCCCGAGTTCCCACCCCTTGTTTCTATGGCTTTTTGTTTTAAGAGTAGCCTGTACCAGCCATTCGGGGTCCTTGGCTTGAATGCTGGAGGACCCTGTCGCCACAGAATTAAAATCCTCATGCTTTTACATCAACTGCAGTGTGAGAGTGTTTTTTTGGGGTGACTCCTCCTCGGTAATTGACTCAAGGGTCCAACATTTGGTGTGTTAGCCAGGAAAGAGTTGCCCCAAGACCCACTAAGACCCAGTTGGAGGTAAGAAAGAACTAGCTCGCTTTTATGTCTGTCTGTTTGTTGTATTTCTGTTTCTGTGTAATTATGAGTCAGTAATTTGAAAATTGTACCTGTGCAGGGCTAGTATTGAAACAGAACCAAGTGGGGAGGCAGATGTGTCCTTAGACCCCTTGCCCCAGCCCAGGAGGATGCTCCACAGGCATTTATGAGGGAGGAGTGATCAGGTGGCCCTAGTCCCTGAGAAGCCTGATCTGCCCTGTGTATTAAGGCAGCATTGAAGGTGTTTTCTGACCAGAAGCCCTTAAGTCAGCCTCGTCTAACTCCCTATGCAGCTCCATGCGACAAAATGGAGGTCACCAGCCCTAACCAGCCCATGTCCCAACCTCAGGCTGATGAAACTAGGAAGATGGAGCCTCACCCCCACTGCTTGAAGGTTTAGTCACCTCACCCCTTGGGGCAATCTCCTATCCCTCACATTTAGACAGTTCTAGGGAGTTTGTGGATTTGTCTTAAAACTAGATGATAGAGCTAGGGTGAAGGTGTATGCCTATAATCCCAGGACTCTGGAGGTTTAGACTAGCGACTAGCCATAAATTCAAGGCCAGCTGGGCCTCCATGAGGAACAGTAGTCTAGGCTACTACTGTCTAAAACACAGAAAGTGAACGACAGGACTAATGCTCAGTGTGCCTAGCATACACACTGGCTCTGGGCCTGGCTTCTTTAGCATAAAATAAAACCAGGTGAAGCATGCTGCGAATCCCCGTATTGGGGGGCAGGCACTAGAGGATCAGAGAGTCAAGGCCATCTTCCAACACAGAAACTTGGAGGCCAGTCTAGGAGGAATACCACTCTATTTTAAACAAACAGCACCTACCCCCAAATCTTAATGCCCCAATCTGAGAAAACAGTGACATAGCAGCCCATTCCAACCACGCATTCCTTGTGAATCAAAAGATCTTTGTGACAGAGAGAAGAAAATCAGGCATCCAGATGTGCAGGTCTATTTCCTGTGACTCACATCTGGAATTGGCCTGAGCCAATTGGGTTCATCCTTGTGCATAGCACTGAGGAGCTGTTGGGTGAGTACTCCCTGCTGGCCCTGTGGGAGGCACTGACAGGAAGGTTTGGGCAGCAGGGAGACTCTCACCTGTGCCAATAAGAATGGCAGGAAGGCTGCTGGCCCTGCCACCCATCAGAAATTCTGATGTTGTGCTGCCCCCTTGTGGCACTTCTGTACTAGTTCCGTGTTAGTGAGCCTGGTTTGCTGGGGTCCCTGCTTCAATTCCTGCCACAAACTGGGGTG
>NC_022017.1:4203550-4207252 GCF_000317375.1 Microtus ochrogaster
TTTTTTTTTCTTTTGGAGACAGGGTTTTTCTGTTTGGCCCTTCCTCTCTAGACCAGGCTGGCCTTGAACTCACAGAGATCTGCCCGCTTCTGACTCCTGAATGCCAAGATTGTAGGTGTGTGCCACCTTTCGAGGTAGATGCATCTCCACCTCAGTGGCCTTGAGAAAGCCTGAGTTAAAACACAAGGTGCCCAGCACTCGCGAAGTGACATTTGACACCGAACACCTGTGCTACACACACATACCTTGAGCTTGCAAATGTGTGTGTCTACGGACACCGCTGCACACATACACAGTGTAAGCATATAGTGTGTGAGTGCATTTGCACACACTTAAGTCAAAATAATGTAAGGAAGCACAAGGTCAGCCTGGGGTGCTGTGGACCTTTAGTCCCAGCACTTGGGAGGCAGAGGCAGGCAGATCTCTGAGACATCAGCTTGATCTACAACTGCAGGACATGCTGTCCCAGGAATCCTGGGCTACTCACAGAAGCTGGTCTATAAAAAAAAACAAACAAACAAGGTGAAGGGAAAAGAGGAAGAAGCAAAAGGTTAGTTGAAGAAGCAGGTAGAAGATCTGATCTCCTCTGCAGGAGCATCCTGCTGGCCAGACTTAGGAGAACGAGACAGGACGCTGCTGCTGAGAACACTGGGTGGTCCTCTCTGGATGCTAGATGGTTGGCAGACCCAGCAAGCCAAGCCCTGGGGAATCTTACTACTGCTGAGTAGAATTCAGTTGGTGGGCTGACAAGGTGATCCCAGCTTTGTTAGCACTGTGGGTCACCTGGATGTCTCACCTCTCTGCAGCACGGGACTAGGCGCCTCTCAGAAGCCAAGACCCTGCACTAGGGAGAAAAGAAGGCCACCTTGATCGATTCGACTGGTGCTAACCCCTGCTTCTTCCCCAATCATGGCAATATATGTTTTCTATGTTGGAAATAAAATGGCGTTGTTAAATGAGCTAGCTTTTGGTTGTTTTGATACAGGGCCTGTTGTCTGAGAAATCACATCTCCATCACACACAGGAAGTAGACAGGGAGAGTTTTCTGTAAGTAGAGAGGGCAAGGCTCATTCACTATGGAATGAGGCTGGTCTTGATTTTTTTGGATCCATTTCCTCAATATTCTGAGTTCAGACATGTTTCAGCAGCCTAGCTTGTGTGTAGGTGTGTGTGCACCTGTGGTCACGTGAGTGCAAATGCTGTGTGTGTGTGTGTGTGTGTGTGTGTGTGTGTGTGTGTGTGTGTGTGTGAAACTGAGGGAATCTTTTGGGTGTCTTCCTCTTCTCTCCCCAGCTTTCATTTTGAGACAAGGACTCTCACTGAACCTGGAGCTCACAGACTGGCTAGGCTGCTGGGGAGGAGCTTCAGGGATCTGCCTGTCCCAACTGTCCCCAGCTTTTACATGATGGAAGGAATCTGAACTCCAGTCTTCATGCTTACACAGCAGGCATTTTACTGACCGAGGCTTCTCCCATGCCCCTCTTTCCAACCTTTGCAAAGTCTGAAGTTGCTTCTAAATAAGACATGTTTTAAAAATGAACTGTATAACTGGGCGGTGGTGGAACAAGCCTTAAACCCCAGGACTTTTGAGGCAGGCAGAGGCAGGCTGATTTCTGTGAGTTCAAGGCCAGCCTGGTCTACAGAGTGAGTCTTAACTGCTCCATCACTACTTAGAAACCCTGTCTTGAAAAAGCAAAAGTAAATAAGTAGATAGATCGATAGATAAAATAAAAAAAGCCCCAAATTCAGCCCCACCCCAGATAGCGGCACACTGTCTCTTGAGTAGTAGGATTGCACATATGTGCTACCACATCCAGCTTTATACAGAAACTTTGAAGGGCTCAGTGGGGGAAGCGCTTGCTACCAAGCCTGATGAGTTCAGTCCCCTAGACCTCCATTGTGGGGGGTGAGAACAGACTCCCTCAGGTTGTCCTCTGCCTTCCACATATGCTCCATGCCACGAATACTCACTCATAAATAAATAAAAACATAATAAATTGATGATAAAAGAAAACAGTACCAAGCTCGGCATGGCGACACGTAGCTGTAACCCCAGCACTTAGACATGATCCTTACTCTACTTAGACCTTGAACTTCTGATTCTTCCAAGTTGAAGGAGAAGGATCAGAACTTTCAGGCCTACCTTGGCTCAACATTTCCCAGTTTGAGGCTAGCCTGAGCTATATGAGACATGGTCGTAAGTAATAAACAAGTGATGTCGTAAGTAATAAACCCATGTGATGCCCTTATGCCTCTAATCTCACCAGCTGGGAGACAGAAGGATTATAAATTCAAAGCCAGCCCAAGTTCCATGCCAGCCTGGACTGTAAAGTAAGATCCTGGCTTCACAAAACAAAACAACATGGATTAGTTGATTATTAGTAGCACATGCCTTTAATCCCAGCACTCAGGAGGCAGAAGTGTGAGGATCTCTGTGGGTTCAAGGCCAGTGTATATATGGAGTTTCAAGACTACAGAGAGACCCTGTCTCAAAACAATGACAAAAAACAAAATCAAGGATTGATTGAGGGAAGAAAAGGGAGAAGGAAGTAAAGACATCACACTCTAGTTGAGTACATGTACACACACATGACCACACATGTACATACATACATACATACATACACACACACACAAGCTGGGGTGGTGGCACATGTCTATACTTGAGTTCTTCCCAAGGTCCTGCACATATGATGTCCCTACTGCAAAAATATATAGATAAGTAAATAAAAGAAAAGATTTAAAGTAAGAACAGTAAAATGCACCATGGGATCCCCTACATTATGGAATAATATGGATCTGGAAAGATGAATAAAAATTTCTAAGCCAGCCTTGGTGGCACATGCCTGTAGCTCCAACACTAGAGAGGCAGAGACAGAAAGATCAGAAGTTCACAGTCATCCTCAGTTAAATATTGAATTTGGGGCCAATTTGGGCTTCAAGAAACCTTCTCTCAAATATGAATAAAACCTTGCAGTAATAGCCTCAGTTATTAAGTAGACACACCTGGGAAGACAGAACCTCAAAGAGTTGCCTTCACCAGATTGGCCTGCAGACATGACTACAGGGTGTGTTCTTAATTGTTAACTCATGCAGGGGAGCCTAGGTTCATTGTGCTGGATAATGTGATCCTGGGACAGGTGGTTCTGTTGTACAAGGAAGGTAGAAAGGCAGAGAGACAAAGCCAGTAATCAGCCTTCGTCCATGGTCTCTGCTTCAGTTCCTGCCTCCAGCTTTGAATCTCAGCTTTCCTCATTGATGGATGGTGAAGTGTAGTAGAAAACAAACCCCAGTCTCCCCAAGTGAGTATCAGTCATGGCGCTTATCACAGCAGTGGAAACCTAACTAGGAAAGACCCCAAATAAGACTAGATCCCTGAGATTTCTCAGTCCCTTGAGGGAGCTGTGGCCTGGGCAGCAATGCTGCAGCCAGGAGGACCTGGAGCACAGAAGGACACAGGAAGGTGATTGCCACCCAGGGCCAGGCCATTTGCCTGCTGTTGTGCAGCCTCTGCCATCTCTGCTGTCTCATACTCCAGTACTGCAAAGCCCTTCATGATGTGGGAGTGTCATATATCAATCTGTTGATTTCATTGGTTAAGTAGTAAACCTCATAGGTTAAAACATAGGTGGGAGGAGTAAACAGAACAGAATGCTGGGAGGAAGAGGAAGTGAGCTCAGACTCGACAGCTCTCCTCTCGGG
>NC_022017.1:4210307-4215681 GCF_000317375.1 Microtus ochrogaster
GCCAAGCAGTGTTTAAAAGAATACAGTGTCCGTGTAATTATTTCGGGGCATAAGCTAGCCAGGCGGCTGGGGTGCTGGGGACGCAGCCCCGCCGCTCCTATTACTACACCTTCAGCTGCCCACCCTGGCCACATGGCAGCTGACAGAAGGTGGGCATATAGACCGTGGACAGTGCCTGGCCCAGGGTGTCCGCATCATTGAAGCTGGGTGGCAGGTAGTCCACACAGAGTGCAACAAGGCAGGGGACAGCTGCCCAGCGTCTGTGCGATGGACATACAGTGTCTGGGGCCCCAGTGGCTTGCCCAGCAAATCGGACTTGGCCCTGGCATCCGAGTCATTCTTCATGTACTCTGCAAAGCCATAGCCCTTAGAGTGGCCTATGCGCTCTCTGTACACTACGAAGCAGCGCTCCAGGCTGCCAAAGGACCGCACCAGCTCCTCACACTGTGCCTGGGTCACGCTGAGTGGCAGCTTGGCCACACACAACAGAGCATCTGTAGGCTGCAGCTGAACTGACAGCTCCCGCTCTCGAAGCCGGCTCTGGTGGAAGGTCTTGACGGCAGCTTCAGCCCGCTCCCCATTCAGCAGAGTCACGAAAGCTGTCCCTTTGTATTTGTCCACCAACTGTCCTTGAGTTCATAGTTGCTCAGAGGATCGCGGTCGCCTACTTCCTGATTGGTCACGTCCCCCGGAAGACCCCGGATCAGTATCGTGGCTGCGGTTACAGAACTGGCACTCAGTACATTCCAGGCGCTTCTGGATCTCTTCCGGATCCAAGGACAGCAGCTCCAGTTCAGGTGCTCATCGATAGGAGGTCCACAAAGTTTTCCCTTTGGCCTCCACCTCCAGGTTGAGCAGCGGCCATTGAGTCAAGAACTTTAAATCTTTGAAGAAAGAATTTGAAGAAGACACTAGAAAATGGAAAGATGTCCCACGCTCTCGGGTAGGCAGAATTAACGTAGCAAAAATGGCAATCTTACCGAAACCAATCTACAGATTCAAAGCCATGTCTATCAAAATCCCAGCAAAAGTCTTCACAGACCTCGAAAGAACAATATTCAACCTCATATGGAAAAGCAAAAAATCCAGGATAACCGAAAGAATCCTGTACAATAAAGGAACTTCTGAAGGCCTCACAATCCCTGACTTCAAACTCTACTACAGAGCTACAGTACTGAAAACAGCCTGGTATTGACATAAGAACACACAGGAGGACCAATGGAACTGAATCAAAGACCTGGATATCAATCCACACACTTACAAACACCTGATTTTTGACAAAGAAGTAAAATATATAAAATGGAAAAAAGAAAGCAAATTCAACAAATGGTGCTGGCATAACTGAATATCAATATGTAGAGGAATGAAAATAGATCCATATCTATAGCCAGGCACAAAGCTCAAATCCAGAAGGATCAAAGACCTCAACATGACACCAACCACACTGAACCTCATGGAAGAAAAAGTGGGAAATACACTTGAACAGACTGACACAGAAGACCACTTCCTAAATAGAACCCCAGTAGCACAAACACCGAGAGGAACAGTTAATAAACGGGACCTCCTGACACTGAGAAGCCTCTGTAAAGCAGAGAACATGCATGGTCAACAAGACAAAATGGCAAGCTACAGACTGGGAAAAGATTTTCACCAACCCTCACCCCCATCAGACAAAGGGCTGTTCTCCAAAATATACAGAGAACTCAAGAAACTGGTCATCAAAAGAACAAATATTCCAGTAAAAAATGTGATACAGACCTAAACAGAGAACTCTCAACAGAGGAATCTAAAATGGCTGAAAGACACTTAAGGAAATGCTCACTATCCTTAGCCTTCAGAGAAATGCAAATGAAAATAACTAGGATATAACATCTTATACTTGTCAGAATGGCCAAGATCAAAACACCGATGACAGCATATTCTGGAGAGGATATATGGTGGGGTAAATGGTACACTCCTGCATTGCTGGTGGGAGTGCAAGCCAATACAGCCACTTTGAGCATCAGTATGGTGATTTTTCCAAAAATTAGGAGACAACTTTCCTCAAGACCCAGCAATACCACTTTTGAATATATATACATATATATATATATGTATGTATATATATACATACATATATATATATGTATATACCACAAGGGCATGTGCGCAACTATGTTCATAACAGTATTGTTTGTCATAGTCAGAACCTGGAAACAACCTAAATGCCCCTTGACTGATGAATGGATAAGGAAAATGTGGTACATTTATACAATGGAGTACTACACAGCAGAAAAAAATAATGACATCTTGAAATTTGCAGGCAAATGGATGGATGTAGAAAGCATCATATTGAATGAGGTAACCCAGACCCAGAAAGGCAAATATCATAAGCACTCCCTCATGAGTGAACATAAAGAAAACCCAGCCGATCATTCACAACCCAGAGAACCTGGACAAGAAAGAGGACCCTAAGAGTGACACACATGGATCTAATGGACATGGCAAGTAGGAAAAGACAACTCCTGAGTAAACTGGGAGCATGGGGGTCATGGGGAGAGGTAGAAGGGAGGGGGAGGATGGGAGGGGAGGGGAGAAAAATATATAGCTCACTACCAACGATAAATAATTGAAAAAAAAGTAGAGCTGGGAGTGGATAGCTGATCTTGTGGTTTGGTCTTGGGTTCGACTGGCAGGACAAGCAGGCAGTGGAGACATATGGAGAAGGTGCGGTGTGGCTTGAGGGACTGGAGGTCAGACAGTGACAACAATGAGAGCCCGAGCAGTAGGAGATGGCTCAATGCAGGTGGCAATGGCTGGTATTTCTGAGGCATGAGATCATAAAGGCCTGGAATTAGAACAACACTAACTGTACCAGGGTTTAGAATCCACACAGACAAAAACACAAAATAGAATTAAAATCATCAAAGGGGCCATGAGAGCTAAAGGAATCTAAACATACTCTGAAAAGCTACTTGAGAGTTGCCCTAGCTCCGAGGTCTGCTCTAAATTTTTCATTTGCATTCTCAACTATTTTAGTGGTTATTTGGTTTATTTTGAGAGGATTTCCCCCTCTACTTTCCCTATAATTTTGGCCCAGAAGATCAGGTTTCACTAAAGAAACCACATGTGCCTCCTCCTTCAGGGGTGTGGATTTCAGGACCACTAATGGAGTTTTTTTCCTCTGATCACTTTGAACATGTCAACCCACTGCCTGCTGGGTTCCTAGTTTTCTGTCTGGTGGGAAATTGGATGAGGAGTTTATGGAGAAAATGTGACAAAGTCTATTCCTCTCAGCCCCATAGAAGTTAGTCACTTGCCCTGGAATGTCCTGGGAAACAGAGCATTGTCACAGCATCCCAGAGTCAGTCAGAGGCTACCATGTTACTCTGATCAATCTGAGTCTACTAAAAAAGGAATTGATTGCTTTGAGGATGGATGTGATGGGTTCCATGATCCAAAAGTCATGACGGCATGTTAGGGTCTGTGAGAAGTGACCATGCTCCCCATCCACTAATAGATGGGTGTCAGTGTGTGCCAGTTGGATTTTGTCAACTTGACACACGCTGGAGTAATCTGAGGAAGAAGGAACTTAACTATCTAATAGGTAAGTCTATGGGGAATTTCAACCAGTGACTGATGTCCCTGGGCTGGAGATCATGGCTGTATATATATAAAATAAGCTGGCTTAGAGAGTCAAGGGGAGCAAGTCAGTAAGTGGCTTTACTCCATGGTACATGCTTTGGTTCCTGTCTCCAGGTTCTGGTCTTGACTTCCTGCCCTGACTTCCACTCATGGTAGCTTCTGATAGGAAAGTGAAAGGGAAGTAAAGCTTCCTTCCTCCAGTTGTTTTAGGTCATGATGTTTCTTCACAGAAAGAGAAAGCAAGTATACAGTGTCCATACCCAGTGAAGGACAACATCCAGAGCCTGTTATAATTCACATGATTCCACCTACTGTGATTATTAAAGTGGACAGGGTTTCTATTGGGGTTTGGATGTGTAATACCCAAGGAAGGATCCTGTGTTTGGGCACTGACCCCTAGCATGTGGCCATATTTCAAAGTTGTGGAAACCTGGTAAATAAGCCCAGAAGGAAAAGGTAGGTTATGGGGTGTTATAGAATATTATTATTATTTTTTGGAATTTCAAGACAGTGTTTCTCTGTAGCTTTTGGTTTCTGTCCTGGAACTAGCTCTTGTAGACCAGGCTGGTCTCGAACTCACAGATATCTGCCTGCCTCTGCCTCCAGAGTGCTGGGATTAAAGGCGTGTGCCACCACTGCCCACCTAGAATATTATTTTAAGGTGTGTGACTACTGTTTAGGTTGCAATTCTTGAACTCTGTGAAGCTGTGATGCTTTGCTTGTCTAAAACACCTGGTGGGCTAATGAAGATTTTAATGGCCAAACGTAAGTCAGGAGAAAGGATAGGTTGGTCAGTCACACAGAGAGTATAAATGGAAGGAGAAATCATAGAGGAAGGGACAGAGAAAGAGCAAGAGAACAAGGAGAGGAGGATGCTAGGGGAAACTATCCAGTTACCCAGCCACTGAGTAATAATCAAAGTAAGATACGCAGAGTTTAAAAAAAAAAAAAGGAAAAAGCCCAGAGGCAGAGGCAAAGGAGGATAGGATAATTCAAAGATAAGAAAAACTGGAAAGAAACAAGCCAAACTAAGGCTAGGCATTGTAAGTAAGAAGCTACTGTGTGTAATTTAATTGGGGACCTGGGTGTCAGGTCCCCAAAAGAAAAAAAGAATGAAAAGAACAGACACGATGAGCAAAAAAAGGGAGATAAACTATATGCTAACTGGGGGTAACCACCCTCCTCAGGCCTCTCTAACTTCCAACTGACCAGGGCAGCCTTCCTGTACTTAGGGACAGAATAATGTGAAGAAAACCAGTGATCTAAGCCAAGCCATCATTGGTCCATTTCTTGCTCTGACCTCACAATGACAGACGCCTGTGGCCTAACTGCTCTGGCTGAGGCTGCCTCCTCTCCTTACAGTGCAGAGGCTGATCCTCAGTTGAACAGTGATTTAGATAGAAGTGAGCTGGTTGTACGTGGTGGATGTTTATGAGCTGTTGAATCTGAACACAGTGAGTTTCCTTTTAAGGTCACAGATTTGGGGTTTAGAGGTTTGGGTTTCTAGGATTGAACAGAACCCTTTCTTCCTTTCTCTCTTCCTCGGTCTGCGGTATAATTTGGGGCAATTTTTATTATCTGCGTCAATTAGATGTTTACTCTCTTTTAATCTTGAGTTTTAATATTTTCTCTGGGTTCATTCCTTCATTCACCATTTGAAAACATCTGTTTACATTGACTCTACAACATGAGTATTCTCACAGTGACGTTGACCTACACGCACATGGAAAGCTTTGACCACATTCCCCCG
>NC_022017.1:4216412-4218500 GCF_000317375.1 Microtus ochrogaster
TCTTTATCTGATTATCACAAGCCTGGGCTAGAGGGAAACTCTTTCATCTCATCTTTTCTTTATTTTTCCAGACAGGGAGCCTCTCAGTGTGGCTCTGGCTGTTATGGAACTTGGTTTGTAGACCAGGCTGGCCTCGACCTCGCAGAGAGCTGCTAGCTGCCAGTAACTAAGTGTGTAATGTGTGCACAGGCGATGCCTTAGGGGTGTGAACGTTCTATTGACAGAGAACGAACGTCCTGCTGGAACTCTCGTAAACTTCCATCCAGTTTCTTTGGCTTTGCCCCATAGCTGGTTCTAGGTGGGTCCTGTGAGGTCCGTTTAAAGTGTAAATCTGTTGATTACTTAGGCGAGGTTACAGCAGCATAGCTTCAAGAACACGAAAAGGCTGATCGCCACCTTCCCGCCGCAGGTGTTGATGTCACACTCATGGACACACTTGTATCCATGCCCTGTGTCTCACAGGCAAGGTTACTTTTGAAGCACTGGGGCCCTCAATCATGTGCAAGACAAAAGCAGTCCTTGCTCTTCTGTTTGCTTTTGCTTTTTGGTTTGGTGAGAGAGGGTCTCCTGGAACACAGGCTGGCCTCAAGACCACTGTGTAGCCAAAGATGACCTGAACTGCTGGTCCTCATGCCTCAACTTTCCTAGCTTTAATAATTGCCATGTGCCGGGCCACAGTGGTGCATGCCTTTAATCCCAGCAATCGGGAGGCAGAGGCAGCTGAACCTCTGTGACTTTGAGGCCAGCCTGGTCTACAGAGCGAGTTCAGGGACAGCCATGATTGTTAAACAGAGAACCCCGTCCTGACAAAGCAATAAAAAAAAAAAAAAAAAAGCCAAGTGCTCACCTTTATGAGACTTTTCTTGTTTTTCTGTCAGTTTAATGGCCTAACCTGAATCTACCTGTATTTTAATCACTATCTTCTCTCCAGGGCCTGACAGTCAACACCTCACCACATAGGCTGAGGCCTCCTGTGATTTCTGGTGCCGCTGGTACCAGCTTGGCCACAGCCACCGAGTGTAAGTTTTAACGAAGCCTCCTTTGTTCTATTTACCAATAAAGACTTGGGAGTCAGATGTTGGGTGATAACTTGCTAGCTCAGAGTGGCCAAGAAGCAATCAGTCTACTTTCCTATTTGGACAGAGACCCAGCAAGAGAAGCATCTCTAACTCATCCCAAACTAAAAAGACCGTGAATCGCTAAGTGCCTCCCTACACCTTCCTGTGCATTCCTCTCTTCCTATTGCCGGCTACTTTGTTCTTCCTTGGCTACTTCTTGTCAGCTCGTTGCTTGCTCCACTCCCTGTGTTTTTTTTCCTTCTCTTCCCTTTATTTCAGTTTGTTGAGACAGATGGATAGGCACGCCTTACAGAGTGAGGTTGGATATTTATTTAGTGGGTATGGAAGTGAAGGGGAAAGAGGAGAAGAGCAGAGAGGCAGGGAGAGAGAAACAGAATGGGAAGAGGAGTAGTGGGCAGAATGGAGCAAGGCAGAAGCTGCCTCTTCAGGAGGAGATATGGAAAAGACACATTCCCCTGATCTCACTGCCTCCTGCCCACATCTTCCAAGTCCCTCCATGTTCTCATTTTTTCACTCAGCTTTCTTGTACTTGGTGATCAAATGGGAAGAAAACCCATCAGCTTTGAAAAGCCACCATTTGTCCTTTTCTTGCTTTGACCTCACAATGACAGGCGCCTGTGCCCTTACAGCTCTGGCTGAGGCTGCCTCCTCTCCTTACAGTGCAGGTGTGTTCGTGAGGTGGAAAGTGGTTGGGACCTCTGTGCTGGTGAAAGAGACTATTTGGACTTTCAAGAGCTGCTGGACTCCAACATAGTAAGTTTCCCTCCAGCTTTGTTGCCTTTGATTGTTGTTGTTGTCTGTGTATTTATTCATTTTCTGGTTTGGTTTATGAGCTTACCTTTTCGTGTTTTTTTTTTACTCTGTTTGTTTTGTGGGTGTATGGGAGGAGAATTTAAGACAAAAATTCAATGTGTAAGCCGGGCGATGGTGGCGCACGCCTTTAATCCCAGCACTCGGGAGGCAGAGGCAGGCGGATCTCTGTGAGTTCGAGACCAGCCTGGTCTACAGA
>NC_022017.1:4222450-4224233 GCF_000317375.1 Microtus ochrogaster
AGCGTTCCTCATCATGTCCCACTTGATATTTTCAACGTAATCGTGGAAATCTTCATGATCAGCCCTAAAAAGAGGCCCACCATCAGTCAAATCCTGAGGTGCCCTATGATAAGGGACAGCCAGGCACGGGCATCCATCCAGAGTCTCCCAGGCACCCGGAGCCCTAGCATTGTTGGCACCATGGCAGGCATGGAGTACCAACGAGAAGACCAAAAATTTAATCAGGCAATGGCCACATACCTGAGTCTGCAACACCAGGCACCCAGGGGAGACTGCTGCCATCACCGGATAAAACCCACAAAACCCATGGAGCCAGGCCTTGTCCTCAACCGGGCCGATCTTCACCTCTTTTCTGGGACCGTCAGGAGAGCTGCTGAGCCTACTTCCCCAACCTTCATCGTGCCATCTGAGCCCCAGAAAAAAGAAGATGAGAATTCCAGGCAGGGTGGCAGAAGGCATAGCGTGCCTGCCACCCTGTGCTGCCAGCCTGGGAGGATCCACCTTGCCCACCTATCTGACATGCGCTGTCCTGTGGCTGATTCCCTCATGAGCAGCAGCCTGGACAGCAGCAAGAGTTTCTCGCCATCGAAGATCGGGTTGTGTGGCAGCCTGACGGCGAGTGCCCAGCCATCCTGCTCTCTGTACCACCCTCTTGGGGCAGACCACAGTGAGGCTGCAAATGATGCAGAGAAACTCTGGAGCTCGCTGGGGACGGCTCTGTGTGTAACCCCCAAAGGCTCCTCCCTTGGGGACACGCTGCAGGAAGAAGTGACCACCAGACAGGAAGAGGCCATCAGTCATGGTCAGCTCCAGGATGCCAGGCCAACTTCCTCCCGAAACCAGAGGCGTCACCGCTGGAAGAGGGTCAAGAAAACCATTGCAAACATTTTTCGACACCTGTGTTGCTGTCTGCCTCCTGCAGAGACAAACCATGCCTCCCATGAGAACCAGGCTCCACAGTCAGGGGATCCTAGAGGCACCCACAGAACCAGGTGAGCACCTTTCTCACTTCATCTGATTTGTACTTTTCCTCCTGTCCTTTGTGATAAATGATGCCTGTGTCCACTCATGGCACACCGTGAGCGTAACAACCTGTCACTTCAGAAAGACCAGGTGTCCCCTGAAGTGTGACCTCAGGCTTGTTGAGCAACAGGGGGACAGCAGAGGTGCTGAGCCAAGCAGGGAGAGGTGGGGGCAAGGCCAAAGGAGGCAAAGATTCCTTGGAGGAACAGTCGGGTACTCGGGCGCTGCAGGACAGTGCACTAAGTCTTGTGTGTTTTGAAGTCACTAAGAGTCTCCTTCCTGTGCCTTTCTCTTTGAAGCCCCGAAGAGGTCAAGCCTCAGCTCCGTGGCTTCTGAGCCACGGGTTGGGGATCGGTCTGGATGAGATTCGGACAGCCCCTCTGGGGACTCAGGCCAGATGCCCAGGACACCGTCTGGCCACAGGCCCCTCCTGCAGAGGAAGAGCTGTCCACCCCGGAGAACATCTATCTCTCCAGGTAAAATCCCAGGCAGGAAGGGTAGGCTTCCCACAGGGTCTAGCTCAGTGTGGAGGACTGAGGTGCAAAGGTGCCCTAGGCTGTCTTGTGGAACAATAGCACTTTGCCCTCTCCCCCTGCCTGCGGAAACATCAGAAGTGGTGCTCTGGGTAGTGACTGACCTTTGCCCCTGTTTCTTGGCAGAGAACACGGTCTTCTCCATGGGGGGAGACTTCTCTCCCCCAAGGAGAGTATTCCTAGTCAGCCTGCCCTAAGTTGGGTTGCCAGGTTGAGAATGTGTCCTG